>NC_137499.1:29851990-29856990 GCF_041902795.1 Electrophorus electricus
TAAGTTAAAGATGTCTCCTTTCAGAGTGAGACCCATAACTGTGTGGTGTATTGTGTATTGTGACTAGTGTTCCAACAATATGGACCTTGTGTAGTGTTTTATGAACACTACACAAAACAGCCAGTGCAATACCACACAATTTAGCTGAACTTCATATGAATTGCAAACTATAGTATACTTCTGTCCCCTCTCGTTTTAACTGGCACAGGCCCTGCTTGGTCTGATCATACCTCAGTGATGGTGACTGTCACGGAACGCTCTCCTCCCACGAGTCCCGTTTGGCCCGCCACGTGCAGTGGCAGGGTCTTGTTTGTTTAT
Organism: Electrophorus electricus; assembly: GCF_041902795.1. NCBI lineage: Eukaryota > Metazoa > Chordata > Actinopteri > Gymnotiformes > Gymnotidae > Electrophorus > Electrophorus electricus. The sequence goes on from NC_137499.1 coordinate 29,852,309, forward strand.
CGTGTTTGTAACCACGCCTGCACACACCTGCACCTGGTTTAGTCTCATTATGTCTATGTATTTAAACCCAGGCTGGTGTGTGCAGTATTGTCATCATTGTTCATGTTCGTGTTGTTTAAGTACTTAATCACGGCGTTTAGGTTAAACGTGTTCATGTTCGTTTTCACTATGTTCGTGTTCATCGAGTATGTTAAATGTGAGTGCCGTTGTCTTCCGTCTTTATCAATAAAAGTCTGTCTACTTCGACAGCGTCTGTGTGCCCTGCTCCTCGCCCCGCGGCATTTGGGCCGTTACAGCGATAAACAGCTCTTTATTACAAATCCTACTCTGCTCGGTGCCTCAGCTTTCATTGTGTACCAGCTCCTAGGCCTGCCACAGACATGTGGCTCTGATGTGACTCATGGCTTGGTGCATTTCTGTCTTTTGGGTGGAAGCAAATTAACTGTCTCCTTTTCAGAGCAAAATGATGGTGGCTAAGGTGCCAAAAGGCTAGAAACCAGCATACTTATTACAGACTCTTCACTATACACATGACGGTGCCTTTGACAGCTCCAACAGAAGTTACTCCCATATTAAGGTCTTTAATGCTTAATTTAGGTATGTTTTAAGTGTTTGTGCCAAACAGCTGATCTGTCATTTGATACTCACTACGTCATGTTTCAGCAAAGGCGTTTAATCATGTAGGCTAAATCGGCTATTTGTTGCATAAACACATTGATCAAAACCCTCAGGTTAGTGTAAAACCAGCTTAAAACATTTTTAGCCATATAGTGGGAGTATTTTTATTACTCTTTAACTATCTTGAACCTCTTCACTTTATGTAGGCCTTAAAATACTCTAATGGATTTTTCAAATGCTTCTAAAGATCCTAACATTGGGTAACCTATGCGGCTACGTTCTGCATGTGGTAAACTAAATGCTATTACTAGTGTCTCCTAATGTAGAAATGTAGAAATTATCCTTAGGAACTTTAGCATTCATTCCCTCATTACATTCCACAATGCACCTAAGCTTTGTATATTTAAGTTATTCGTGTGTGCAAATCTTGTTTGCAAAGCAAGTAGTGAACAAGTAGTGTTTCAATAGTCACAAATTTCCATCCTTTCTATGTGTATTTTACACTATTATATCTATATTTGAATGGTGGAATAACAGAAATTGTTAATTGCAATTGTCTGATACTGCTCAGGCCAGTATTGTGATAATAAAGCCTGGAGGAGCAATTGTGGCGTTTTATTTGACCCTTTGCTCACCTCTGAGTCTCATGTCATTCAGTCACTAAAACAACATTCTTCCACCTTACTACCATTGCTGGAATACACCCTGTGTTTGCTGAGAACGGTGCAGAGGCACAGACTCGTGCCTTTATCACTTCTTTGATCACTCTAACTCCCTATATATGGGTCTCCCATAAAACCCCTAATTGGCTTCGGTTTATTCAAGACTCCGCTGAAAGCATTGTAAGCGAGCATTAAGCAGCATGTCTTCTGCCTGCTACACTACCAGCACTTATTCAATGCAAAAATCCCTTTTCTTAGCACATTTAAGCACTGACATGGTCTAGCCCCTACTTGTTTGGTTCTGTTGCTCCACCCTCACAGTTCCTCCACCCTCACAGCGCTCTGGCACGGAGCTGCTCTCCATCCCTCAGGCTAGGTGGTCTACCTTCCTGTCAGCCTCATCTCCTTGTGTCTGCTCTGTGCATGTTTTGGTTTCTTAGCTGCAGGGTCCTTTGGTTAATTGATGGGCTCACGTTTTGTTTTTTTGCTGCTTTGCTTTGCTCGTCTGGTTTATCGTTTTGACCGTGTCAATTTATTGGCTGTGACTTTTTTTTTTTTTTCTAAATAAAAACATTTCAAATGAAATTTGCCAGAGTGACACCATGTCAAATTTATAGTGCCGGAGTTTTATAAATGGCATGATTTAAGTTCATTTAATTGCGCATCATATTTTCAGCGTTCTGCATCCTTTGTTATGCGAATGCCATGCAAGTAATGTGGCAATATGGCATGGCAAAAGGAGGTTTTGTTAACTAGTCCTGGGCTGGATTTTCAGATGTATATCCTAGCCCAGTATATGCGACTGCAGTGGTAACCTGGGCTGCAGCTGGCGGGCACCCCACACCCCTCCAACGTCCTGGTAGGTACCCCAAACCCCTTGACTGGTGCTGGAACCTCTCTAAACCCTCCTGCCGTTGGCTGTGGCCTTGGCAGGCAGTGCCATGTGAAGGAACAGCTCTACTCGTTACTCACTCGACAGTTATGTTAGCTGAACGCCTGCGATTTGTTCCTCCCATTATCACTTTATTATGTTATCGTCTGTTTTGGTAATCAGGAGGGGCTGAACTCCCTCACAGGGAGTGTGCATGTTTGTCCCACATGGTTCAGTCTCTCCTGAACTGTTTCCCAACCATCTCTCTCTCTCTCCACCATCCCTGCCAAGGTTGTAGCTTCAGCAATTGCTCAGGATTGTTTCTTTAGGTCCAAGTCTTGGGTCTGAATACCCGGACCTTCTACTGGATTTCATATGAGAACAAACAGGTTTCCCGGCTGGAAAAAAAAATAACAAAAAAAACGAAAGATTAGGATTCGGAAATATGCGGAAATGGAAAATATGCGGTCTGCCATCGCATGCCTCCTGCACATGTCCGACCACAGCCGTGCACTGTGGGAGCGTGTGACCTGCTTCTCATCTTTGATCCTGTGAGGTTCTCATTGTGACGTGTGGGCGTGTGTGTGAGCACTCGGGCATGTGACTCTGTGTGTGTCATCATTACAATATGTACTGATGTGCCTGTACGTAAACTGTCCCTAATAAACAGGCCTGTGGTACTGTGCATACGCAGACCCAGGTGCCAGGGTTCACTCCTCCTCGGACATACTGATATCTGGAGCTCCACCCTACACCTCTAATCTGGGTGCACACCTCGAGCCCTGTCTGCCCAGGCATCCTCTGCAGTGCCGCCTTCCTGTTCACCCAGTCCCACTGGCTAACTTCCCAGCATTCTGTCTGGGCTGTCTGAGCCCTGATGCGCTTCCATTTTAGTGGTGTAATGCTGATATAATGGTATCATGTAGTACTGTGGTTACCTTTTACTTACAATAGGTACATAATTTAATGAAACAGCATTAAATGGAGTGAGAGGAGGGTGTGTGAGATGAATGTGGACTGCACTGGAGCATGCTGGGAGACTGGGAGAGCGAACCCGAGTGTTACACGGAAAAGGACTTACATTGAAATAATCTGGCTGTTGATGTCATGTTTGCCATCCTTATGTGAGGCTGCTGATGTGGTACTGTGGTAAACATGCAGCATGAGCTCATGATTTGGCATGCAACTTATGAACAGTACTGATACAGATGTCAAACACGTGCGCGCACACACACACACACACACACACACATTTGCATGGCGGTCATCTAACACCTGTGATATTACAGGTGGCTTGGCGCTGAGCCCAGTATTGCATTTAGCACACCTGCTCTAACTCTGTTATCACTGCTTCCAAACCATTAGCTAATTGCTTTTTTTTCATGGTGATTTTTTTTTTCTCACTATTTTCCTTTAGTGAATTGGGCTAGATATGGTGATATCAGATAAGGAATATATAGAGCATATGAGATATGGGAAAGGGGGCAGGAGAAAGTTTGGTTTGGTTTGCTTGTGCAAGCAAGTAGACCAGATTTACATCTCTCTAGCTGAGATTAGGGTCCTTTTGATGAACTATAGTGGAGTTATCTGCTGTCCAAACAGAAGCCTGTGTCCCTGTGTTAGCACAGTGGCTATCTGATTTCCTGCTGATCTGATATGATCTGATATCCAGCTATCATTAGAAGAAAGATTTCCTTGCACCTGAAGAAACAGTCGCAGGAATAGGGCTGACCTCTAAAATTCACTCTCTCATTCTTTCAAACAAGTGTATATATGTGTGTGTGTGTGTATATGTATGTGTATATATATATATATATATATATATATATATATATATATATATGTGTGTGTGTGTGTGTGTGTGTATGTATGTGTGTGTGTATGTATGTATATATATATATATATATGTGTGTGTGTGTGTGTGTGTGTGTGTGTGTGTGTGTGTATGTATGTATGTATGTATGTATATATATATATATATATATATATGTGTGTGTGTGTGTGTGTGTGTGTATGTATATGTGTATATATATATGTGTGTGTATATATATATATATATATATATATATATATATATATATATATATATATATATAAGGAAGACGGACAGAAAAAGTAATGCTTAGTACACCTCCTTTTACACACATCACAATTTCTAAATGTATACTGAACAACAAAAAACCTCTATATTTAATTTACTGTCATTTAACAAACTGAGCCAACTAACCAATATCCTCTTCTTTAACAAACTACTGCAGGTATGTAGGTGTCTTTTTATATAATTATTCTAGGAAAAGTCCTCTAATCTAAAGTCCAAAAAACACATAAAAACACATATTATACAAACTAGAATAAAAATAGGATGCGTGATTTGATATGGTTATTCAACAAATACAGCCATTATGTGGGAGGGAGGATAATTTTACTCCATTTTCTACACACCAGGCATGATCAGCCTGTCAATCACAATGGTGGGTTTGGTGAAGTGTCACCGCCTTACGGAAGAGCCTGCCTACTGGTTAAATACAAAA
>NC_137499.1:29861990-29866990 GCF_041902795.1 Electrophorus electricus
GCCCCCCCGGGGCAGTGGTCCTGCCGGGTGTCAGAGGCGCTGCGTGTCTGTGCGGGTCTCTGGTCTACCGGGCAATTGGGGTCGTGGTTGTGTCTGTTGGAGGAGGCCCGGGGGGAAGGGGGTTGGTGTCCTCCTGTAGGAAGGCTCTCCACCTCACTAAACACACATGCTCCCTGGCTTTTACCATCCAGAGGGAGAGACGGAAGGAGACGGGGGGAGACTGACGGAGAAGCAAATGAACTGTTATTGAGATTTAAAGGCAATGAATGGAGGGCGGGGAGAGAGAAGTACGATTAAGAAGTTGCCATTCTGAGAGGTGTGGCAGGAGGGCTTGGAGCAGTATCTGTGCCTTGATACAGGGATGTGCTCGGGAATGCTTGCTGTGCCTCGATACAGGGATGTGCTCGGGAATGCTAGCTGTGCCTCGATACAGGGATGTGCTCGGGAATGCTAGCTGTGCCTCGATACAGGGATGTGCTCGGGAATGCTAGCTGTGCCTCGATACAGGGATGTGCTCGGGAATGCTAGCTGTGCCTCGATACAGGGATGTGCTCGGGAATGCTAGCTGTGCCTCGATACAGGGATGTGCTCGGGAATGCTAGCTGTGCCTCGATACAGGGATGTGCTCGGGAATGCCCTTTCTGTTGACTGTACTGATTTATTTTAGTAACTTTATGCCATACTTCTGTCCCTCCGACACACACACGGCTCCTGCGCTCACTTTAGTAGAGCATTACATACACCATGTAAATGTTATTTGGCTTGCTTCAGTGTAACAGTGTAAAGTAACATACTAGTTACATTACAGACATTACAGATACTTTATTCAGTAAAACAACTTAAAAAGCAGCATTTCCTTTCAGCAGTTTGAGAAGGTCAATCGGATGTTCTAGGGGCTTTGAAGTGACCGCCATTATTTCTCTCTGAGTCCTTCCTCCTCTGCTGTGCCACTCTGCTTCGTCCCCGTGTGCACGGACGTACTGTTCTATCTCTCACTCTGTCTTTACGGCTCCCCACTTCTGAAAGCCTCTCCTTCCTCCTCCTACATGTTCCATTAGTCTCTCTCTCTCTCTCTCTCTCTCTCTCTCTCTCTCTCTCTCTCTCTCCATGTGCATTGAGTGCAATGAGAACTCAGAGACCTCAGGCTTTTTCGCTGCGCATGTGGTGCTTTGTGGTGTGTATGTTTGTATGTGTTTGCATGTGCCTGTACACACCTGTGCATGGTGTAATTATGTTGTATGTGTGGGATTAAATGCTTGACATGGCCACCGGCACTCAGCTTCTGTGCTGAGAAGACACTGAAAGTTGTATGCATTTTTGAAAGGTGTGTGTCTGTGTGTATGTGTGTGTGTGTGTCTGTGTGTCTGTGTGTGTGTGTGTGTGTATGTGTGTGTGTGTGTGTGTGTGTGTCTAAGGGGGGTGTGGCACATGATTGCAGTATGTGAGTGAGTCCATGTTATTCACACACACGCTGTGGCATATGGCTTCATGTGTATCAGTGGAAGATTTTATTAGGACGTTTATGTATGTGTGTGAGACAGAAGAACATTGCTGAGAGTCTCAGCTGTCTGGCATTCATGCTAACTAATTCTTGGCAGTGTTTCAGTGTAGATGTGCTGTCAGTGGTTTTATCAGAGACCAGCCTTCTTATAGTCATAGCAACCATACAGCAGCGCAAGTAAACAATCATTTGTCCTTAATTTAATAAGAGCAATGGGAAGAGTTTGAGGGTGAGAGTTTGTGTGTATGTCTGTGCACATGTACGTACATGAGTGTTTGCAGGTGTGTGTATGAGTGTGTGCACATGTATGTGTGTGTTTGTGTGCATGCGTAAGTGTGTGCATGCGATCAGGTGTGTGTGTGTGTGTGTGTGTGTGTGTGTGTGTAAATAGTTGTCTACTGTTAGCAGGTGTGAATTGCAGACCTCGAGTGTGACCCCTCCCTCAGTGGCAGGATGCGGACTGTTTTACACCCCCTGTAAAAACCTGCAGGTGTGTGGACTACACCTGCACAACACCCTCATAGAGATGGAGCGGTTGGATTATGTAGTGTACATCAGCAGAACACCCTCATAGAGATGGAGGGGTTGGATTATGTGGGGTACACCAGCAGAACACCCTCATAGAGACAGAAGAGTTCCTCTGAGGACCTCAGTGAGGATTGCTGCCAATTTCACCTTGTCATACAGCCTTAGAAATGGGGACACACATAAAAGCACACTGTCTAAAACATCTTACATAAGGCAGAATGTTCATTTATAGTTCATGTAATATCCAGTAATCACCTTTGTAAGAAGACTGGATAAAATTCATGACACACACACACACACACACACACACACACAGACACACACACACACCTCACCATTAATCCTCTCACATTTCTTACGGTGCAGATGGGACAGTTTGCCTGGGTTGAAAATTTATAGCTTAAACTTTAAACCTAAAGAAAAGAGGCGACCCCCCCCGCACCTTCTGGGCTCAGCCAGGCTCATGGTGGTCAACCTCACGCTGCTGTGGAGATCCTGGGAATCTGTGCCCTCATCTGCTGCTGTCTCTTCTTCTCTGGAGTAAATGAACGCCACTCTAAGCACTTCTCCGGCACTCCAGGGTGGGAGAGAGAGTAAAGCAAACATACAGTAAAATGCTGCGAGCTGGTTCCTGCTGGCAATGGTAGTGTTGGTATGAAGTAATCCTGTAATCACCAAATGACTCGCATTAGTGGTTCTGTGGATAAGGTTTGGTCAATTAGGACCATAAAGTGTAGTAGAGAGGTCTGGGTTTGCCGGCCACCACACGTGTGTGGGCTTCGCAGTAAGCATCATTACCTGTGGGGTTGTAGCCTGCTGAGAGAGGACGAAGAATGAGTGTGAAACAAGCAAAGCTGTGCAAAGGTAGAACAGAGAAAGCCGTCAGGGAGGCTTTGCCACTGGACTTTGTGTGTGTGTGTGTGTGGCATTGCGGTTTTCTGGCTGCGAGTGGCGGGCAGGCCTGGGCTTGAGCGGCAAGATAAAGGCTGTTTGTGTTTATTAGTGCTGACTTTGAAAGAGTGAGAACGGATAAAAGAGACAAGGGAGACTGAGAAAGGGAGAGAGTGTGTGTGTGTGTGTGTGTGTGTGTGAGTGTGTGTGTGTGTGAGTGTGTGTGTGTGTGTGTGTGTGTGTGTGTGTGTGTGTGTGTGAGTGTGTGAGTGTGTGAGTGTGTGTGAGTGTGTGTGTGTGTGTGTGTGTGTGTGTGTGTGTGTGTGTGTGTGAGTGTGTGTGTGTGTGAGTGTGTGTGTGTGAGTGTGTGTGTGTGAGTGTGTGTGTGTGTGTGTGTGAGTGTGTGTGTGTGTGTGTGTGTGAGTGTGTGAGTGTGTGTGAGTGTGTGTGTGTGTGTGTGTGTGTGTGTGTGTGTGTGTGTGTGTGTGTGTGTGTGTGAGAGAGAAAGAGAGGGAGGAAGATTTAGGAGCTCCTTTAGATTTGTGGCTGCGCACTTAAAGTAAACAGACACTTTTCCTGTACTTTCCCTTTTCAGCTACTAAACCATATCACAGCAGTAGGATCCCAAACACATCTGACAATGCAGTCATTCATTGTTCTTTCTGGATTACCCTTTGATGTAAGTCTTTGTTCTGTTCTATTATCGTCCTCCGCCCGCAACAGAAGGTAACAGTGATCTTTCTGTCTTGGCCAGAGTGGAAGATGAGCTCCTACACTTTAAGCACCATTTTCTTCAAAGCTCAGTGACTTCTTATTCTTTAACATCCATCTCTCAGATTGAAAGGAGATTGAGAGAGTTATGTGACCTCTTTTTTGAGCTGAAACACACACACACACACACACACACACACACACTTGTGTGCCTGCGTGCGCACTCACGCCTGCCAAGGATACTGCAGGGTGTGTTGGTCTGATAAGAGTATCGATGATGAGTGGTAGTAACAGGTACCTGCACACACACCTTCCCAGCCTATGCAGGCTTGCTTTTGTAGGTTTTACGGTCACTAAACAGACGTCTAGCCTAAAGAATCATTTAGTTATACTGATGTACTTGCCTTGTTTATGACTCTTCCAAAGGCCTAATTGCTTTATGCTGAGGTGTGATTATAGTGCCTTGGTTGAACAGTAACGGTATACATCCATACATACAGCACCATGACTAAAGTCCTGGACGTTTGGTGTGCTGTTCTCCTGCGCACACACACCCACTCGCGCTTAGACGTTGCGGTACTGTCATAACCCAGATTATAAGCTCAGATAAGCACTCTAGTCTGGGAGATAAGCGTATACCCTCCTCACCCGGGGAGGAATCGTCGCCCCTGACCCACCCCTCATCCCTCTTCCTCTGGCAGGCAGTAATGAAAGGGGCAGTATGGGTGGGAGCAGCAGGAGGTGTGCACAGTGACTGGAAGGGGCACAGACACGTAGACGGCAAAGAAAACGAATTACAGAGGGAGAGTGCAGAGGGCCGAGGGGAGGGGCCCGCCAGGAGAATGAGGAAGCAATTAGGCACTAATCTGCGCTTGGGCGGGCGGAAGGTTCGAGCCGCGAGGCACCGGCTGCCCCTCCGAGCCCAGGGACCACGAGACGAAGCCCTAATTTATCCCACCAGATGACCTGCTGAAAGACAGTAAGAGGAAGAGGGGAAGATGGAGGGGCGTGGAGGAGGAGCTGTGCATGAGGAGAACATGATGTGAGGTCAAGGAGGAGGGTTGGAGTTGGTGGCAGAGGTGTTTAGATTCGGTGGGAGGTGTTTGGTGTTTGCAGTTTCCTCAGCCAATGGCTGTGTTTGTTCATTGCAGCTGGGATAGCACCGCATCTCAATTAAAGACCTGTGAAATATTGCACCTGGTGACATCACTCTGATTTGGGGAGTGCATGTGTGAGCAGGTGTGTGCAGGTGGGTGTGTGTGTGTGCATGTGTGAACACTGTTTTGTGGTTTGTGTGTATTTAGATACGTGAGTGTATTGAGACAATTTCACAGTTAATGATACAAATACAAAGACATACAAATACAAT
>NC_137499.1:29871990-29886990 GCF_041902795.1 Electrophorus electricus
CCTAGCTGTGAATGACTGGCTCTGACGAACAGTATATGTGCGCTTTACAGAAAGATTACGGAAGCAAAACTCTGCTCTGCATGAGGTTATGCTAATGATGTTTAAAGGGATTTTCTAGATTCAGTTGTACTTTGCTTTATTAAAGCTATGATGAGCTGAAATGAATTAACATATAGTATTAATAGTGAACTATTCTTTATATTGCTTTCTTTCTCTCTTTCTAATACACACACACACACACTCTCTCTCTCCCTTTCTGTTTTTCTTTCTCCAGGTGTATGTAAATGGAGAGTGGGTGACCAGTATTGGGGAGGGGGGCAGTTTTGGCGAGCTGGCCCTGATCTATGGAACTCCACGTGCTGCGACTGTAAAAGCCAAAAGTGACCTCAAGCTCTGGGGCATAGACCGCGACAGTTACAGACGCATTCTAATGGTAAACAAACACACACACACACACACACACAAAGGTTTGCTTTGTATGGTTTTTAATATTCATATTCAAAAAGCAGAATCATCTTCATTTAGCATTTATGGGTAATTTGTATGTTCCAGTTTTTAATAATGATTATATTCACCTCTTAACCTGTGGAAATGAAGCCTATATTTGTATGTTGTACACACACGCGTTCACAGCTCTGTTGATATCCATATGACCTCAGTGACCATTAGCGCTAGAATGCTCTTTCTTTTTGTTTCACATTCTTTTGTTCTGTATATGTGTTCTTTTTATGGCTTTCTTCCTTTCACGCTCTCAAACACTGGGTCTCACTCTCTTCGCCTTGTGTGTGGCGACATCGCAGAACTGTCCAGTCACCTCTCTGTGCCCGTGCTAGCCTTCTTCCCTTTTTTCTTGCCACTTATTCAGTTTCGTGTGCGTGTGTGTGTGCGTGCGTGCATGTCACAAAAAGAGAGAGACAGGGAGGGCGAGGGGGTGGTCTCTAATGCCTGCGTGCACTTCCCAGTGCTGTAGCTTATCTTTAGGAATGTCTAAATGTTTAAAGTGGAGTGACAAGGAGCTGGCCCCGCCCCCAGTCACCCCTGCTGCACAGCCTCTGGGAGGAGGACAAGTGAAGAATGACAGAGCGAGGGAGGAGTGAGTGATTGAGTGAGTGAGTGTGTGTGTGTGTGTGTGTGTGTGTGTGTGTGGTGTGTGTGTGGGGGGGGTGTCTAAGCCTCTTTTAATATGTTCACTTCATTTCACCAGTATGTTGATAACATTGCCCAGAGATTATTTGCTGCATTCCTGGAGCTTCCTTGTCTGCCCCGTCGGGGACATAATGGGTGTGTGTCAGGGCCAGGTTCCTCGCCGATCTGCCCCGGGCGGAACATTCCAGTGCCCATGGACAGGCTGGCACTCTCAAAGTGAATGAAATTTTCCATACTCGGGCTGTCCTTAACCAAACATGCCAATGCCCACAACTTTGTGAAAGGCACCATCCTTAGAGTGAGGCACTTCTAACCCAAGCCAGGTCCCGTGCAGTTATGTGGTAAGGACTGTGTGTGTGTGTGTGTATGTGTGTGTGTGTGTGTGTGTGTGTGTGTGTGTGTGTGTGCACGCACATACACGTCTGTGTGTGTTAATGGGAATGACTCTCCAAATTGCTTAACTCTCTCTGAGTGTGAGTACATGCTTCTGGTAGTTTGAGTAGCAGCCTTGGAAACTGTTCTCCACCTATAGCAAGACAGGGGAACAATGTAGCTCTCTCTTTTTCTGTCTTCCTCTCTCTCTTTCTCCCTTTTTCCCTCTCTTTCTGCCTGTCTGTCTGTCTGTCTCTCTCTCTCTCTTGCAGGTACAAATAAGCTAGACAGGGCCAAGGTGGGTTCCACAGCCAGTACTAACCCTAGCTAGGAGCTAGTATGTATTTACTTACATCTTACATAAGCTTCATCTCAACAACAATGTCATGTAAACACGCAAATGCATATACACATGCACATATACATGTTTTCTGAACTCACATACTGCAAATGTTGGGGAAGATTTTTAGAGTTCAATTATGCAGAGCTGCAGTTAATTAAGGCAGTGACTGAGTTTGTGTGTGTGTGTGTGTGTGTGTGACAAGTTATATTTGCTGTGAGTGAGGAGCTGTTTGTGTGTGCCTGTGTATGTTCACATTGCATTGTGTTTATATTTACCTCTTAGACTTTGTGTGTGTTTCACCACATTGTTGAGCTTAGTAAGTGCAGACTGGCTGTAGCCTGGTCTTGGCTGCAGGAGTGACCTTGGCCCTGTCTAACCCCCTGTGCTCTGGACAGCCCTGGGCAGCATGGAGGCCTCAGCTGCATGCCAGAGAGCACACACACAGCCTGCTGGATATTACACACACAGTCCATTGTCCCAGTCACCTTCACACAATACCCACTCTGTTGGGCCTTAGGCGTTTGAACTGAAACACACACACACACACACGTTGCTCCTGTGAGGGTGTGAGCTTGCTTTCCCTGGGGGTTTAACGTCTCTGTTTTGTTCGCTGCGTTTGGACTCCACCTGAGTGTCACGCGCCCAGCCCTGGACCTGATCAGCACCAGTCTAAACCCCACGTAGCCTGTTTGGACGGGCCAAATGTATCCAGTTTATGGGAGAAATGTAAGCAAATTAAGCCTCAGAGCTCAGCTCAGGAGGTCTGCTCTGCGCCTTCTGCTTCCATTTATATATTTTGTGTCAAGCAGCGAATGCCTCGGTTGATAGATGGACAGTTTTTAATCTTCAAACTAAATTTCCTTTACTGCTCCCTTACTTGTATGTCTGTGTGTGTGTGTGTGTGTGTGTGTGTGTGTGTGTGTGTGTAGATGTATTATATATATATATATATATATATATATATATATATATATATATATATATATATATATATATATATATATATATATATATATATATATATATATATATATATATATATATATAATATAATATATCTACACACACACACACACACACACACATTATATATATATATATATACATACATATACACATACACACACACAATACAATACAAATATGTACTCTCACACGTACTCCTGAGGAGAAGAGTTGTAAAATGCAATTAGTTTATTTAAAACAGAAAATGATTCATGGACGTGGTGGACGTGTGTGATTGTATATGTGTATGTTTATGGATGTGTATGTTTGTGGATGTGTGTGATTGCGGACGTCTGTGATTACGGACGTCTGTGATTGCGGACGTGTGTGATTGCGGACGTGTGTGTGTTTGCTGATGTGTGTGTGTTTGCTGATGTGTGTGTGTTTGCTGATGTGTGTGTGTTTGTGGCCATACCTGCTGCCACCTTTACCTGGCCCTTTCCTGCTGTGCAGCGCCGAGCGAAAGCGAGCCGACCGCGAGGAGTGAAAAGCGACTGTAAGCCAAACTGTGGGAAGGAGGCTGAAAAAAGGGGGAAAAATTCCTTTAATCAGTATGTTTACACTCTTGCGTTAGTGCATTGCTCACTGGGGAAAAGTTCCCTCCTTTTAAGAAAATCTGAAATTATATTAAATTAGAGGCAGCACTCCCAAAGTCAAAGACACTCGTGGTAAGTGTATCATTCCCATATGCAAACAAGTCCTCACTCAGAAGACTGGAGCCTCCCTGCTTACTCCCGTAGCACATAGCCCTGCTGCACCTCACTCGCTCGCCCAACTTTTCTCTCTTCCTCTCTTCTCTTTCTGACAATCCTGCTCGTTCTGTCTCAGCGGTGCTCAGAGTGAAAAGATGAAAGGGGCAGACAGAGCTTCCCTCTGGGTTGAGACTTGTCAGGAGGGACCTGCCCTTCATCATTATGTATGGGGAAAGTCCCCCTCCCAGGAAGGCCACACACACCTACCCGCACACGCGCCCACCCCACGCACCACCGCACATGCACGTTCACACTGAACATGTTGCACACACCTCGCACATGCCGGCGTGCCATGCACACACACACCCAAGCACACCGCACACACACACATGCACCCTGTACATACATGCATGCGCACCACACTGCACACGCAAGTATAAAAGTGCACACACACGTATGCATGCGCTATCACACACACACACACACGCACACACACATGCACGCACACACACACACACGCACGTGCGCGCATTAGGACCCCGACTTCTGACATTAAAACTATATAGTTACTTAAGGCCTAATGCATATCCTGCTACTCCTGTCTCTGCAGGGCAGCACATTGAGGAAGAGGAAGATGTATGAAGAGTTCCTGAGTAAGGTTTCTATCCTCGGTGAGTGTCATTCATGCATTCAGTTCTTTCAGTGTGCTGACGCCCTCCACACAAACTCCCGCACACTGAAGGGGAGATTCAGCCAAGTGCTCCTCACTTGTAGAAAAACTGAATGATCCAAAAAACACAAAGTGCAAGGCTCTGATAAAGTGCAAGGCTCTGATAAAGTGCAAGGCTCTGATAAAAGTGCAAGGCTCTGATAAAGCCCTTCGTTTGTGTAATAAAACACCTTTTTGTATGAATCCTTCCTTCAAGCAGTGTTCCCTTGTCTCCTCAAACAAGTCTGAACTCACCTGAGAATTAGCCTTGAACATATAGCCCTCAAAGCCAGTGGAATTAGTTTTTTAAGTAATTATATTAAACTATCCGAGTCAAAGCGTAGACAAACCTTGCACCATGTTTGGATGCATCGGCCTTCAGATGTTCATCTGAAATTAACCTGTTTTCTGTTACAACATGGAGTTTTTGAGAAAAACGTCACCTCCTTGCTAGCTGCACATGCAGTGGTACCTTGGATTGTGCCAGCTGGGGGTTTGCACGCTCCCATTAGCCAGCTGCCGCACACGCCGCAGACCTGAGCAGTGCACTGGCTGCTGGGAGTCTGACATACTGTCTGAGGGGTTCGCCTGTCGACAGGTTCCGTATCCCAGCCCCGAGCCCCACGCATCAGAGCTGATGCCCCCAGCAGCGGCCTGGTGAAGCAATGGAGCAAGAGAGGGGAGACGAAGCAAACAAACAAACAAGCAAGCCAACCAACATCTGTAAAAATGCAAAACACAAACATGCCCCAGCTATTTCATCCTCAAATGTCTTAACGTTTATAATCATTCAAGCACAAATGTTATAAATCAGAAACTTTTCCTATCATCTCACTCCTATGAAGAGTTCATATGATGTAAATCGCTAGATTATTCACCAGTAAGACAAGCCCAGGCCATGAATGCAGCCTTCAAATGCTAAAAATGCAGCAAGCATCAGTGCTCTTGCTAGACACACACACCCATCTATGCATTCCAGTGCTCATGTTAGTGAGGTAACTGGTCTAAACAGGTGTTTGTAATCTAGGAGAACAGACTAGAAGCAAGGTTCATCTTTTGTCATAACTCCTCCTTGCCCTGCACTAAAAGACATTTCAGTTAACCTCTCTGTTGTAGCTATGTTAAAGAAAGCAGACTGGGATTACATGGTACAGCACCTCCACTAGAGCATGGGTGTGGGAGAGTGGGGGTGTAGGGGATGTGGTAGAGTGGGGGTGTGGGAGTGTGGGAGAGTGGGGGTGTGGGAGTGTGGGAGAGTGTGGGGGTGTGGTAGAGTGGGGGTGTGGGAGAGTGGGGGTGTGGGAGTGTGGGAGAGTGTGGGGGGTGTGGGAGAGTGGGGGTGCGGGAGAGTGGGGGTGTGGTAGAGTGGGGGTGTGGGGGTGTGGTAGAGTGGGGATGTGGGAGAGTGGGGGTGTGGGAGAGTGGGGGTGTGGGAGTGTGGGAGAGTGTGGGGGTGTGGTAGAGTGGGGATGTGGGAGAGTGGGGATGTGGGGGGTGTGGGAGAGTGGGAGAGTAGGGGAGTGGGGGTGTAGGGGTGTGGGGGTGTGGGAGAGTGTAGGGGAGTGGGGGTGTAGGAGAGTGGGGGTGTGAGGGTGTGGGGGTGTGGGAGAGTGTAGGGGAGTGGGGGTGTAGGAGAGTGGGGGTGTAGGGGTGTGGGGGTGTGGGAGAGTGTAGGGGAGTGGGGGTGTAGGAGAGTGGGGGTGTGGGGGTGTGGGAGAGTGGGAGAGTGTAGGGGAGTGTGGGGGTGTGGGAGAGTGTAGGGGAGTGGGGGTGTAGGAGAGTGGGGGTGTGGGAGAGTGGGGGTGTGGGAGAGTGGGGGTGTGGGAGAGTGGGGGTGTGGGAGAGTGTAGGGGAGTGGGGGTGTAGGAGAGTGGGAGAGTGTAGGGGAGTGGGGGTGTAGGGGTGTGGGGGTGTGGGAGAGTGTAGGGGAGTGGGGGTGTGGGGGTGTGGGAGAGTGGGGGTGTCGGAGTGTGGGAGAGTGTAGGGGAGTGGGGGTGTAGGAGAGTGGGGGTGTGAGGGTGTGGGGGTGTGGGAGAGTGTAGGGGAGTGGGGGTGTAGGAGAGTGGGGGTGTGGGGGAGTGGGGGTGTAGGAGAGTGGGGGTGTGGGGGGTGTGGGAGAGTGGGAGAGTGTAGGGGAGTGGTGGTGTGGGGGTGTGGGAGAGTGTAGGGGAGTGGGGGTGTAGGAGAGTGGGGGTGTGGGAGAGTGGGGGTGTGGGAGAGTGGGGGTGTGGGAGAGTGTAGGGGAGTGGGGGTGTAGGAGAGTGGGGGTGTGGGAGAGTGGGGGTGTGGGAGAGTGTAGGGGAGTGGGGGTGTAGGAGAGTGGGGGTGTGGGAGAGTGGGAGAGTGTAGGGGAGTGGGGGTGTAGGGGTGTGGGGGTGTGGGAGAGTGTAGGGGAGTGGGGGTGTAGGAGAGTGGGGGTGTGGGGGTGTGGGAGAGTGGGGGTGTCGGAGTGTGGGAGAGTGTAGGTGAGTGGGGGTGTAGGAGAGTGGGGGTGTGGGGGGTGTGGGAGAGTGGGAGAGTGAGGGTGTGGGGGTGTAGCAGAGTTGGGGTGTGGTGTGGGGGTGTGGGAGAGTAGGGGTTAGGATCGTCGGTAGTTCAGTGGGGACCTGCTGACCTCGCGCTACTCTGAGGTCACACGCTGCTCTATAAGGGGTTATTAGCTGCCTGAGCAAACAGACACACACACTCACACACACACACACACACACACACACACACACACACACCTCTTCTTCTCTTGTTTGCTTGTGTTTTTCTTTCTCCTCATGTTCCCTCTTTTATGGCTGTGTCGAGGCGTGTGTTCCAGTGCCCACCTTTTCCCACTGCTGCTTCCTGCTTCGACTCTTTTCACATGAAGGGAGGAGGGCCTTGCTTTGGGGGGTTTTGCGATAGCCACGAAATTGGTGACAAGCCCTTGATGTCGCTTTGTGCGGAAGAGGGGATAACACGCACTTGAGCATGCGTGCGCACACACACGCACACACACACACACACACACTGCGTTTGCTGACTCGGACCAGCAGTGTTGGTGGATCGCATTACGGCTGAGGCTGTTAAGGATCTACACAGGCGTGAGGATGCTTTACCCAGCCTGATAAAGTGACCATCAGTCTGGGGCATGCAGACAGCCTGGCCCCAACTCTCACACACATGCACGCACGCACGCACGCACACACGCACACACGCACACACACACACACACACACACACACACACAGACACATTTCTTCTAAAAGAACTAAGTCACTAACACACATTCTGTAATCCCAACACCACAGAGAGCTCCTCCATCACCTCCATTCACTCAGTCCCTTTCACACACACACACACACACACACACACATACAGTGTGTGCTGCTTCATCACTACTCTTCACGGTCTGAAGTGGACGTATAACCCTACTGACCAAGAATAAGCAAAATTCTTCATGTATTGAGAGAAAGCCCTGTAAATGTGTTACCAAAATCAAGTTCAAATTGACATTGCTTGTAAATAACTGGCCACTGTTAAACTAAATGTGTTTTTGCTTTTGTTCTGCATTTTTAGTTACCTTTATTATCATTTTAGTTACCGTCTGCATTTAAAAAAAATCACAAATCCTGCTGAGAACCAGTTTAGCTATGCTATAATTTCACTTTTATCACTGGATCGCATCAAATTTCATCACTCTGGCAACTACATCTACATTATGGCTTACGAATTTACAGTTCTGCTCTCAGTTACAATTTGGAAATAAGGACGTGTGTCGGCCTAATGTTCCAGCCTGGCCCTCCTGCACGGGGCCAGGGTGAGGGCCCTCCTGCGCGGGGCCAGAGTGTGGGCCCTCCTTAGTGGGGGGTAGTGTGAGGGCCCTCCTGAGTGACGGGTAGTGTGAGGGCCCTCCTGAGTGAGGGGCAGTGTGAGGGCCCTCCTTAGTGGAGGGTAGTGTGAGGGCCCTCCTGAGTGGGGGGTAGTGTGAGGACCCTCCTTAGTGGAGGGTAGTGTGAGGGCCCTCCTGAGTGGGGGGTAGTGTGAGGACCCTCCTTAGTGGAGGGTAGGGTGAGGGCCCTCCTGAGTGGGGGGTAGTGTGAGGGCCCTCCTTAGTGGAGGGTAGGGTGAGGGCCCTCCTGAGTGGGGGGTAGTGTGAAGGCCCTCCTTAGTGGAGGGTAGGGTGAGGGCCCTCCTGAGTGGGAGGTAGTGTGAGGGCCCTCCTTAGTGGAGGGTAGTGTGAGGGCCCTCCTGAGTGGGGGGTAGTGTGAGGGCCCTCCTTAGTGGAGGGTAGTGTGAGGGCCCTCCTTAGTGGAGGGTAGTGTGAGGGCCCTCCTGAGTGGGGGGTAGTGTGAGGGCCCTCCTGTGGCCAGAGTGTGCACTCCTCTGCTTTTTGTTTTTCAAAAAAAACCAAAACTATTTCAATTGTATTATGTCACAATAATGTTTTAAGTGAAATTTTCTGTATATATGAATAGTGTGCTCTCAAATATTTGAATATTTGTATTATCACATAATTAAAAATTCCTTGCCTTGCCAGGAATTAAAATCTCTCTCTCTGCCCCTCTCTCTCTCTCTCTCTCTCTCTCCCCCTCTCTCTCTCTCTCTCTCTCTCTCTCCCCCCTCTCTCTCTCTCTCTCTCTTGCCACCTCTCTCTCTCCCTCTCTCTCTCTCTCTCTCTCTCTCTCTCTCTCTCTCTCTCTCTCTCTCTCTCTGTCTATTCTAGAGTCTCTGGAGAAGTGGGAGAGGTTAACAGTGGCTGATGCTTTGGAGCCTGTACAGTTTGAGGATGGTGAAAAGATTGTGGTGCAAGGAGAGCCAGGGGATGACTTCTTCATCATCACTGAGGTGTGCATGCGTGTGTACGAGTGCGTACACTCCTCCCTCCTCCCTCCTCCTCCCAGCTCCCAGACAGAGGGGCTGCTGCAAACCTAACAGACTCCTAACAGTGAGCGGAGTCTTTCATGTTTCAGCTTTGCTTCGCTGACACTGTTTATCACTTGCTGTTAGGAGCAACGCAGGCAACTGACTGAAAACTGAACACCCCTTTGAGCATCTGAGTGGTTCACACTGCCAGCTCTGCAAACAATATTTTGATTAACTCCATATTTATAAAGTTGTCATGGAGTCAGTTTTTAAGCTGGAGTCTTGTTGTGTTGCCATATTTCTCTCTCTCTCTCTCTCTCTCTCTTTCACTTGCTCTTTTTCTCCCTCCCTCACTTATTCATTCTTTCTCTCTTTCTCTCTCACTGTTTCTCCCTCGTGTTCTCTTTCTTTCTCTGCATTCGTTTTCGGTTCGCTGAGCTTCAGCTGAGCTCCGCGGCTGTAATAAGCTGGCTGAGTGACCGTTTGGCTCTTACACTGGTTTTGGCAGCTTCTTCACCTCCACCTGCTCCTCTTCACTGCTCTGCCCGTGCCGTTCCCTCTCTCCCTCTCTCCCTCTCTCCCTCGCTCCCTCCCCTGCCCCTCATCCCGCTTTCTTTCCCTCTTTCTCAGCAGGGGACCCTGTGTGTCCTCATTCTCTGGAGGGCCTGTTGCTTTATCTTGTTCTGATGTCAGCTGAAGATGTTGTACCTCATGCTTTTGGGAGGGAGGACATCTCCACAAGCATATTGAGTCTTATTTGTTTTCATATGCAATGAGACATTTTTTTAGTCTCTGTATGGATTCTAAAGGTAAACTTGGCCAAATGAATGTTTGGAAAACCCGCGACGCCTTAACTGCTAAATCTTTTAAAGCCAAAATAGTGTCCATATTGTATGATGTATAATGGCCAGCCAATTCATATTTGCTTCAGGAGAAAGCAATGTGGGAATAGATTTTTGTGGGTCTGTCTGTGTGTGCAGACACTGCAGTGTAGGAAAGTTGCTGATCTGTGCCAAGTCCACCTGCACATATGCAGGCGTGTGTGTGTGTGTGTGTGTGTGTGTGTGTGTGTGTGTGTGTGTGTGTGTGTGTGTGTGTGCGTGCGTGCGTGCGTGTGCGCGCGCGTGTGTGTGTGTGTGTGTGTGTGTGTGTGTGTGTGTGTGTGGATGCTGCAAAGGGACCAACAGATAGAGTGTGAAGGCTGTAAATTTTGTGGTGGGAGGAAAAGGTGCAATGAGGAGAGGAACGTAACTATTCCAAAGAAACACACTGACATTCTGTTTACCATGACAACACATCTGGGCCAGTCACAGCAACAGTCCAGCCCCAGCACCACTACGGGCCAAGAGCAGAGATATTCACCTCTAGACACGGTGCGCATGCGTGTGTGTGCGCGTGTGTGCGTGTGTGTGTGTGTGTGTGTGTGCGTGTGCGTGCGTGCGTGCGTGCGTGCGTGTGTGTGCGCGCGTGTGCGTGTGTGTGTGTGTGTGTGTGTGTGTCAGGGAGCGGTAGGGAGTACCCATCTTTGCTGCCTAGTAGATAGGACAACCCACACTCATTTCTTTATTTGATGCTTTTGCAATCCCTAAATATTCAGTGCTGTTTGGTTTTTCAGATATTTGTGTAAATTTGATATGTAGGCAGGTGCAGGTAACGTTTGAATGTCAGGGACTCTGGACCATAGCGGGGCACCATACTACAAGACTAACAGCCATTCAGCAGAAAGATGACACAGTACAGGAGCACCGTTAGTGGCACTATGGCAGTGCGTATTACCCCATCATATCAGAAGTCTGCTAAACTCCATTAACCTCCAGCTCTACAGAGTTATACAGTGATTTCCTTTGAATTTCATTCAAGTCAAACTTTACAAAATTCATGAACTCTCCCTATAAATTCCTATGAATGTTCGAGTCTCTTTTCATCTGTTATCCATGCACTCCATCATCATCTCTACTGGCGTCCTGTTGTTTCTCTCTCGTTGATCCAGCACAAATGCACCATCACCGCAAATTCAAACTCGCTCTTGCCAGCTCATCCCAGCTCCTACTTCTCTTATCAGAGTCTGCTGTCCAGTTTTCCCCACTCATATTTCTCCTGTAATCAGTGCTTCATCTCCTCTTCCTGTCCTCCTCCGAAAGGATGCAGTTCTAAAAAAACAAAACATCTGTTGATTCCCCACTTCTTCATAATTACCATCCCATTTCCAACCTATCCTTTCTTTCTGGAATTCTAGACGGTGGATTAGCTACTCAGCTGCAAGCGCACATGGCGAAAAACGACCTCTGTGAGCCCTTTCAGTAAGGTTTCCGTGCAGACAGTACTGAAACTGTCCTCCTTAGTGACATTAATGCTTTTCTCACCGCTGGCTCGGCTTCTTTTAACATCCTGCTCTCTTTTGACCTCAGTGGCGCTTTTTATGCAGTAAATCATAACTTCTCCTCGCTCTCCTGTAAACCTGCCTGGGTGCTTCCCCACATAGCAATAGCTTAGTTCAAATCCTACCTCTTCAGACAGACAACACTTTGTTTCCTCAGTCAATCATAAGTCTCAATGCGGTGTTCCCCAAGGTTCTGTTCTCAGATCCCTTTTGCTTAATGACCGCACGCTGCCTTGACACTATAATCCACCACCATCAACTTTAGATTCATTATTATGCAAAAAAAAAAGATGAATTTATTTCAAGCTCTTCTCCCTCCCAATCTGCACACCATTCTTGTACCATCAAACATTACAGACTTTCTAAAACTGGATGGAGACGAGATGGCATGGGTCACTTTCAGCACGGCACTGGGGAAAGTGTGTGAGCTTTGCACTGCCCTCTGCATTGTCTCCTTAAGATCTGAAACTAAACCTTCCATCCTGTTTCTTCCCTCTTTCAACATCCACTCTTCATCTCCACTCTTCTCTCAGCTTTTGAGATGCTGAAAGTGCGCCTGTTTACCTCGGCCTTGTTTACTGCACTTCCTTTTATGTTGACCTCCCTTCCAAAACTTTAAATCAAGTGTAATATATTAAGAACTGCGCAGTCAGACTGCTCATAAATATCAGCCTATCAGGTTGCATTCTGCACTCTTCTCCAGCTATGCACCATATACATTATTGCAGTCCCACATAAACATGTGGATTTTGTCGGGTTGTTTTGTTTGCGTTAGCATTGTTATGCATCTTGATCTTTTTCCCCTTTGTAAAGAGTGATATAAGTATTATTAGTAGGTCATTATTATCATTTGGCATTGAGTTTCTGGGGGGGTGTTTTTGGTTTAAGATACATGTAGAGGGGAGTTGTCTATAATTTGCCGCTGATCTCGCCCTCTCTGTGGACGAGCTCCTTCTGCTCCTCTGTTAATGACTCTCTTCTGCATGTCTCTCTTTCACTGTAATCCAATCTGTCTCTTTCTCACTTTCACTCCTCTTTCCCTCTTTTCCCAGAGTGGGGTGGCCTGCGGTTCAGGAGTGGAATGTGTGCCACAGAAATTCACATGGGGTCACAGACCCAACTTCTAGGGAGGAGTGAAGGAGCTAGGCAGAGGGAGGGAATGGGGGCGCTACATCCAAGGGAGGACAGGCAGAGGAGACATCGAGTCTCCGTGTGTTGAAACTGATTAGTTTAATTCTATTTTCTACTGTTTTCATTACACGCGAGTTGTCCTCAGATGCTACTCTAGAGGTAGATTCTCTCTTCTTTCTCTTGTTATTTTTCTGTAGTGTTCTTGCCCCCTGACACGCATTCACACACTTCAGGCTGATGATATACTGTTAGGTGTTGGTTCCAGGGCATTTGCAGGGCCATTGCCTCTTTTCAAGCACGCCTAATGAACGCGGACACGGTTACATTTTCTCTTACACACTGCAAGTGGCCCAAGGCAGCCCACCCACTTTTTTCTGAATGACTTATCTATCCCTCTATCCCTCCATCCCTCCACCAACCTCCCTCCTTATCCTGCTCTTTTACCACCAGCACCTCAGAAAAGAAACTCTCCAAGAAGTCGCTCACACAGAGTGCTTGTCCTTATGGGGTTTAAGAAGACTGTTTATAAAGGAAAACATGGCTGACTGGATATGCAAAGCCTTCATGGGCATGTGACTGCCTTTGGTCATAGATATTTGGGAATCCTGTTGCCTGTGGGTTTGTAGTAGTTGTGCGTGTGCGCGCGCGTGTGTGTGCGCATGTGTGAAAGAGACGCATAGCCTGTAACAGATTCACACACGTTCACTTCACTCTGACACAGACTTGGCAAAGCTGGGTGGTCTGGAACTGAGAGGGTAGTCAGTGTATCATCTTTCTCCTTCCTCCATCATTCTCTCTCCTGTGTCAGATAAACACTCACACACTCACACTCTCTCAGTCCCGCACCAGTGTCCTGGCACCTCAGGCTCCTGCGCGGGCTGCACTGGTGGGCCATGCTCTTCCCCTGGTGTGTCATTTGCTACCGATCACGAACTGTATGTTTTCTCTGAGTCGCACCGCTAACAGCTTGTGAGTGTGCGTTTAACACTCTCATTGTTGTTGAATGCACAGACTTTCCCACAGCAGACATGGTGGATGTGCCTTGAGCAATGAGGGTCTTTAATATGACACTAATTTACAGCAGGCATCCCAAGGCAGCCCCATGATGTCATCCTCCCATGACGTCATGCCCCTGAGAACAGGTCTGGAAACCCCAGCTGCGCCCCATGTGAGTGACCAGTAGGGCTTCCCCACAACCCAGAACTCCGACCTGATCCAAAAAAAAAGAAGGGAAGGAAGAAAAAGGGAAGAAATCTCTTCTGAATTTGTACTTTACAGTTACTGGAGCTAAACATACTGGCAACAGCCTTGGAAAGCTGCCTGGCTGAAAACTGCACATTCTCACTTTATCATGTTCTTTCATAGTGACGCCTGTGTCTTTTGGATACTCTCATAAGCTCTGTCAGTTACTCCCTCTTTGGATATCTTGCTCCCACACACACACACACACACACACACACACACACACACACACATACACACATACATACATACATACAAACACACACAAATTATACCTTTTGTACAACCCATGTTCAGTGAATCATTAAGTCTCATTATATTCATATTTAATGTTAATCTGTTAATAACTGTCCAAGGCAGGAAAAGCACCTTCTTGACTGAGGCCTCAAGCTCCAACCGACTTGGCTCCATTGCAGACATTTCAAAGACGTTTAAATGCAGTAGCCTACCCCCCCCCCCCCCCCCACACAAACACACACACACACACACTTGCACTCTAACATATGGAAGCCCAGGCTTAAAACACGACACCTGTTAGCAATTTTGCCCCCTTATAATGAATGTATGAATATGTGCCACCATTCAGTGACAAATGGAGTGGAGTTAAGGTGGTCTAGGGGTAGAGTTAAGGTGGTCTAGGTGTAAGGCTAAGGTGGTCTAGGGGTAGAGTTAAGGTGGTCTAGGGGTAAGGCTAAGGTGGTCTAGGGGTAGAGTTAAGGTGGTCTAGGTGTAAGGCTAAGGTGGTCTAGGGGTAGAGTTAAGGTGGTCTAGGGGTAGAGTTAAGGTGGTCTAGGTGTAAGGCTAAGGTGGTCTAAGGGTAGAGTTAAGGTGGTCTAGGGGTAGAGTTAAGGTGGTCTAAGTGTAAGGCTAAGGTGGTCTAGGGGTAAGGCTAAGGTGGTCTAGGGGTAGAGTTAAGGTGGTCTAGGTGTAAGGCTAAGGTGGTCTAGGGGTAGAGTTAAGGTGGTCTAGGGGTAGAGTTAAGGTGGTCTAGGTGTAAGGCTAAGGTGGTCTAGGGGTAGAGTTAAGGTGGTCTAGGGGTAGAGTTAAGGTGGTCTAGGTGTAAGGCTAAGGTGGTCTAGGGGTAGAGTTAAGGTGGTCTAGGGGTAGAGTTAAGGTGGTCTAGGTGTAAGGCTAAGGTGGTCTAGGG
>NC_137499.1:29891990-29896990 GCF_041902795.1 Electrophorus electricus
CATACACACACACGAGAGAGAGAGTGTGTGTATATAGTGCCAGTTTACTAGCTAACGAGGAAACATTTCTGAAACACTTCTGGGCACTTTCCCCGTTAAGCAAAAACAGCTCTCATTTCTCTTAAGTTTTTAAGATTATTCAACATGTGTCTGTCTCCCCCCTTCACAAATGCATGTGTCTCTCTCCCTGCTTCACAAATGTATGTCTCTCTCTCCCCGCTTCACAAATGCATAAGTCCCTCTTCCCACTTCACAAACACGTCTCTCTCCCCGCTTCACAAATGCATGTCTCTGTCCCTGCTTCACAAATGCATGCATCTCTCTCCCCACTTCACAAATGCATGCATCTCTCTCCCCGCTTCACAAATGCATGCGTCTCTCTCCCTGCTTCACAAATGCATGTCTCCCTGCTTCACAAACACGTGTCTCTCTCACCGCTTCACAAACGCATGTCTCTGTCCCTGCTTCACAAATGCATGTCTCTGTCCCTGCTTCACAAACACATGTGTCTCTGTCCCTGCTTCACAAATGCATGTGTCTCTGTCCCTGCTTCATAAACGCATGTGTCTCTGTCCCTGCTTCATAAACGCATGTGTCTCTGTCCCTGCTTCACAAAAGCATGTGTCTCTGTCCCTGCTTCATAAACGCATGTGTCTCTGTCCCTGCTTCACAAACGCATGTGTCTCCCTCTTCCCGCTTCACAAATGCATGTATCTCTCTTTCCCCGCTTCACAAATGCATGTGTTTCTCTCGCCGCTTCACAAATGCATGTCTCTCTCTCCCTGCTTCACAAATGCATGTCTCTGTCCCTGCTTCACAAACGCATGCCTCTGTCCCTGCTTCACAAACGCATGTCTCTCTCTCCACTTCAAAAACACGTGTCCCTCCCCGCTTCACAAATGCATGCGTCTCTCTCCCCGCTTCACCAATGCATGTCTCTCTCCCTGCTTCACAAATGCATGTGTCTCTCTCCCTGCTTCACAAATGCATGTGTCTCTCTCCCTGCTTCACAAACACGTGTCTCGCTCTCCCCGCTTCACAAACGCATGTCTCGCTCTCCCCGCTTCACAAACACATGTCTCTTTCACCGCTTCACAAAAGCATGTGTCCCCCTCCTGCTTCACAAATGCATGTGTCTCTCTCCCCACTTCACAAATGCATAAGTCTCTCTCCCCACTTCATAAATGCATGTCTTCCAGCGCACATGTTGTTTTTCAATGTTTTATATTGGTCAGTGTGAAATTCTGCAATAAACCAAGTTAGAACACAACCGAATTAGAAACCAACAATAAACCAAGTTAGAACACACATTTCCAAACTTTCTTTGAGAGTGATATTCCAATTTTTTTCTGATATAGACATCGGTAAACTGGGCAGTATGTAACAAATGACCAAACTGCTTCAGTCCATGCCTTGTCTTTGTAGAAGCCCAGTCACACTACCATTATCTGAAGCTACAGGAATCTAAAGTCAACTGAAGTGTTGTCATTTGACGGCTTTCAGAATATGAGTCTTCTGTCTGTGCTTGTTTCTCTCTGTCCATCTGTCTCATGGTGTGTCGTCATCGTGTCCCTCAGGACAGTTCAGGACTGTTTGTGTGGCCCTTTCTAACACATGGTAGCATCGATCTTACTAATTATTCTGTCAGCGAGCATGTTATTGTCCGTGTCCATATGTGCGTCCCAAGAGGAGGATCCGTTCCAGCTGAAGTAAGCTGTCGCGCTATGCCTGCTGCTGGCCTGGAATGGTGGGGGCAGGTAGGCTAATTAAAACGCCTGCCATCAGACTCCGTCTCTGAAGGCAAATGGGTGAGTGAGGGAGGTGGCATGCTGGAGGATGCAGCCTGGTACCCTCCTTTTCCATCCCCTCTCAGCCCTTTTTAAAAATTTGCCCCCGACACATACTGCTAACGAGAGAGCTTTGATACATGGCTCCAGCTTTAAAGCGCACCGTGTGGTGACCCTTGACCCTTGTGGCCTTGCTAAGCCTGACCCAGCGCTGCTACCACAGACTGAACCCCATTCATGGCATCCGAGTTAAATCCTGACCTGCAAGGGGTGAAAGGTCATGCTCAGACATGGCAAAGCAGTGGTGTGTGTTGATTGGCCTGATGGAGCCCAGAGGAGCAGACATGGAAAACGAGACAGAAGACAGAAGATCTGAGTATGCCTCAGTGAATGCTAAGCTCTGTAATAAAGTCACTCAGTAGGACTCGATATTTGAGTTTTTTAAGAAATAGTGAAAATATCTTAACAGACACTACAAACATAGGCCATAGACAAAAAAAAAAAAAAATGAGGTTACAAGTTATTACATCCAATCAGGAGAATACTAGAATCCCAAAATGTATTAAAGTTATCTTTAAGCAGTCCATAACACATCTGTGAGGGACTAAGGACCTCAGGCTCATACTGTTGTCTGCTTTAGCTGTGGGTTGAGGAAGGAAGCTGTTGTACCACATGTAATTAGCCGAGGTAACACGAGTTCTTCTCCCTGAAGTCCACCAGAAGGTGAGCAACAAGAAGCAGGTTTTCTTCAGCACAGTGTCTCAGGGCCCTTTTCTGGGTAACGGGCAGACACTACCTAAGGCTTTTGGTAAGACAGAATTATATCAGATTTATTCACTTTTCAACTAAGTGCTGACCTGAGGGAGAGAGAGAGAGAGAGAGAGAGAGATGGGAAATCGATATGTTCATGCTGTTCACTGTTCTTTTTCCTCCTTTTTGTTCCCAAGCTTGCATTTGTTGTCACTCTCATTTCCGGTAGCTCACAAGGCAAGAATGCAAATGTATACATATACCAATGCATGATCTTGGTCACTGTCCACGCTTGTCATTCAGCGGACACTCAGTGTGCAAGAACGCTCCCACCACAGGCAAACAAACAAACAAACAAATAAGGGGCCGGCAACAGAAGCAATGCGTTTGTGTCAGGAAAATAGGTCATCCCTCGGCATTCTCCCCACAGCATTCCCAAGGATGCACATGCCTCGGTCAGCCCACATCCCAACCCCTCCACATCCTAGTGCAGCCAGGTTCTGCAGGAATGCAGAAGAAGCAATTGTTCTAATGGCCTTTTGCATTTGCATCTTTCTTTTCCTCACAGAGAACACCGGAGAACATCATAAAGAGCAACATAAAATGGGATAATCCAATCTCAGGAAGAGTCATCGTTTAGGGGCTACAGGACAGTGACTCATTGCTTTACTTACATGCTTAAGCACACACATACACACACACGGATACAGTTAGCAAACTTGCCTTTATTCAGGCAAGCCCAAATGAAGCCTAAAATATATTTGGAGTATAAATATATTTTAGGAGTATAAGCCTAAAATATATGTGGCCCTTCTATAGATTATAAATTGTGTACAAAAATGTAGAAGTTATATGCACGATGGTTTCCAGAACATGGATGAATCCCAGTCTTGGTCTCAGTGTCGGCGCCAGTGTTGAATCATCAGTGGAAATT
This sequence comes from Electrophorus electricus, assembly GCF_041902795.1. Lineage (NCBI taxonomy): Eukaryota > Metazoa > Chordata > Actinopteri > Gymnotiformes > Gymnotidae > Electrophorus > Electrophorus electricus. The sequence continues at coordinate 29,895,462 of NC_137499.1, forward strand.
CTTTTTAATTTTGAAAACTTCTCTATAGTGTATAGACATATCTAATCTTCAGTGAGCTAACAAATGTTATGCTTAATAAATGCTTCAATCTTTATTATTTTAAGAAGATATTTTACATTTCTTTAAAGAAATGTATTATCTTTAAACAAATGTCAAGGGATGCAACGATCCACACTTTCTCCTAACGAGTGTCTTAAGAGTAGGGAGGGTTATTAATGGATATGGTACTCTCAGGGGTGCTGTAAATTAAAAATCTTCTGTTATTTGGTGAAAGCCCTCTACAACCTTTTATTGATGAGTCACTGTCTTCAGTCACATATGGCATTTGCTAAATGGTCACAGGAAACTATTCAGACCACAGAGAGCCTCAGTCAATCCTCCATCTTTCCAACTGCTGATTGCTGGGGGTCACTGGATCCATTGCTCTGAATTAACTCATTTACACGGTGGCAAAAAATTTGACTGAAATTCTGGTAAACGACAGAATTTTTTATACCATTGTGGTTGGCCAAGTATGTTAAATCCACAGTAGCTTTAGTACATACCCCTTCTTGTAACTGTGAGAAGCCTTCTCCTCCAAACCACCTGTCATGTGACATTATACAAGGCACACAGGTTTGTTGCTGGTGGACCAAACGTTAGAATGGGCAAGACATTGAGACCTTGCATCTCAAAAGGAGTGCAGCACCTGGGATTATCACTCACTACGAGTCCACAGAAAGGTGCAATAAACAAACAAACAAAAACATGCAATAAGAATCGTTTTCATGAGGGTTAACACTTTCTTAAACAGAGAGGTGAAAGGCCTTTTACCTGAAAGACAACGGAAGGCTCAAATGCCATCATGCACAATGGGTACACAAGTGCATCTCGTACTACTCAACACTGAACCCTGGGATGAGGTGAAATAAGAAATGATGATTGCATGACCTAGAGACACGTCTCCAGCACCCTGTGGATTTCAGGACACAAAGCGCTCAGGCAGCCCTGCGGGCACACGGGGCTCCGCCTCACACATATCTGCTGACACTGAGCGTAGTATCACTTCTATACAACAAAGTATTATCACTTGTGGTGAGGTTTTTATATTTTTTCCACATTGCGCTAGGCAGGAGCCGGACGTCCAGACCCCAACAGCCTCACAGGAGCTGGCCTGAATGTTCCACCGATCTCTGCAAGCCTGAGTCGTTGTGTAAACACATCCTAGATCCTCTTTGCTCCTTAAGTCGTCCCACTGGCGGTGATCAGGGTCCGCTTTAGCAGTAGGTTTTGGGGAGGAAAGGATATGTGAGAATGACTCCGACTCCCATCCAAAGCTGTCAGAATGCTCCGGAATGCTGTGGAATGTAGCACTCTAAGTGGGAGCTGTAACCAGAGAGCAGCTAATATAATCCCATAATGGAGACACTTCCTATTGTTAATCAGTGTGTTTTGATTCCTCTGTTTATTTTTGCTGAGCCAGGCTTGACACTTCAGACACTGCAGGTTCTCTGAGTTTGTGCTGAATGGAGAGAATGTCTGTTTACTTT
>NC_137499.1:29901990-29909490 GCF_041902795.1 Electrophorus electricus
CAGCCATCCTCCTCCACCATGATCCTTCAGGTGTCCTCCTCTCTCCTCCTGCGTCCCCTCTCCTCCAACCGTGCCCCCCTCTTTCGTGCCACTAAGCTGCTCCGTCTCCTCCACGTCCTCCCCTCCAACCTCCTCCCTCTCCCTCTTTTCCTGACCAGGAGGTGAGTAAGTGATGACATACTTATCGCCAGGGGTGACCTCACAGATGGGTCATAGGCCCGGTCTTCAGTCATTCACCACATTATGCAGTTAGCAGCCCAGACAGCACATGGAACCCGTGCAAATGTCAGACCCGTGCGGACGGAAGTGCAAACTTTTCTACACAAAGGAAGATCTGTGCAGAGGCTGCATGGAATTCCTGACGCTTGCTGCTAAGTTTAATTATACCTGTGCATTAACTAAACTTGCATTTGAAATACATTCTTTCCCTCTGTGAGGAAAGAACTCAAGCCACCTTATATGCTTATAACCCATGTATCATTTTCAATGTAAACACTCAGCTCTCCTTAACATATCATTTGATACTTCATAATTTGCTACATTCTAAAAGGCTATTAATTAATTTATGGCTCTGGAATTGCCCCCCCCCCCCCCAGGGTCTGTCTTAACTTGAACCTGGTAAACTGATCCTGCTCCCTTACCATACTGTGGTTCCTGCAACCACTTAACCACATCTTTTTATCTTTGAGACCCCAAGGGCTTCTCTGTTGACGTCTGCCTTACCCCTTAACATGTTACTTTGAAACTTCCCCTGAGCGTGTTGAGACGTGGCTCTTTCATGTTCCCGTTTCCATCACTATCTTTGATCAGACCTGGCAAGATATTTATATAATACCCAGTGGAAAATAAGTGTTCCATTATTATTATTATTATTATTATTATTATTATTATTATTATTATTATTATTATTATTATCAGTAGTAATAGTGGTGGTGGTAGTAGTATCAGTATCAGTAGTAATAGTAATAGTGTTGTTGTTGTTGTTATTGATTATATATATATATATATATATATATATATATATATATATATATATATATATATATATATATATATATATATATATATATACTTGAATTACTACAATGAATTACTTGAATTAACACTACAATGCGTCCGAATTTAATTTGCTCTTGATCGCCCAGGGAAGGGGGCAGGATTACATTTTGCATTCAGTGGCCAACCAACCAGGTCCCTTGTGGATTGATGCGAAAGCGGCGCAGCGCGAGGGGAGGCGCGTCTGGTCCGCGGCGCGGGGCGCTATATTCGGCGGCTCAGAATTGCTGCGGACTTCATTCACAGCACTACCGAGGAATAAGACGGACCTGCCGTGCACTGTGGAAAAATCCGCCAGCTTTTCCTGCGTTTCGTCTTTGTTTTATTTTCTCCTCGGATACGAATCTGGAACTGTACAACTATGAGGCGGCACACATTTTTTAGGATCCAATTTTTAGCTTTTTAAAGTGAATGGACCTAAATATTGTGCTTGACTCACATTTTCTAAGTGTTAATATAAGTAATATATTGCATTTTATTCGATAATATTAAGCATAGGTGTATTTGATATATTATTTACAAAGAGTATTTTTATTTATGATTAACTATTGCAGCAACTAGAGCAATGCACAGAGGTTACTCTCTGGGGATTGTTAAGTCATACTGGTTGGAACAACCATGTCGACCTTTTGCCTGTTCGGTTGTTTTCTGAGAGGCGAGACAGGGGACGCTGGACCTGCTCAGACCATAGAGTGACAGCGCCTTGAGTCACTGACAAGCAACTTTTAAACACCGTCGGTTTTCTTTCGGTAGTTTAGTTGGCGTGGACAGTCGTAACAGAGAGATACAGCCAACTCCCACGCTGCGCTTTCTGAGGCATGGTTCTGGATTTCGTGTGCTCAGGAGCGATACAGCAGCTCCGTCAGAATCCGTCTTTCTTGTTTTGGGGGAAATTGAAATTAAAAGGAGATGAGAACCGTACTCTGCTACTTCCTGCTCTTGAGCTCATACCTGATGCTTCCCGCTGCTGAGGTAACAAAAAAAACAGGCAAATCGAAGTTTTATGAAGCAATGTAAGGCTTATCGGTACCGCAGGTCCATTCTAAACGCACAGAAGCCTTTAAACGCTGCATGTCCAAACTCCCTGGTGACGAAGGGGTTTTTCGTGTGGGGAAGTATTGGGTCGGTACTCGAGTAATGATTACATATTCATATACATAATTAATACCTTAATACGTTTTAATCTGTTTTTATCCGTATTTTGCATGCGTAGTGTAACAACAAAGTTGCAGACTTTTCCTGATAGTTAGAAATTCTAAAATGTCCTAATATTCGTTTAAAGCAAAGAATTCAGGGGGAAAAAACTTAATGCCTGCGGCTGACAGGCTGATAAAACTGTTTTCTAGTATTTACAACCACAGGCAGGATCTTTAAAAGGATCTTAAAAGCACACGTTCCTGTAACCGTTGCGCAGTTATTAGACAGAGTGTGTCCTGGTGCGGGGGGCACTTGAGACCGTGTTTATTTTGAGCAGTGCGATGAGTTCTTCGCTGCGCAGCAAGTGCAACCTTGCGCTGAACTCGCGCTTTTCAGGCGCAGCTGAACAAAACATCTGCAGGATATCATTAATAACGCGTGGAACTGCGGCACATTTAAAGGTCATCTCCATATTAATGTCACAAGAAATTACAAGTGGTTTAACTAATGTGGGCTCTTTTCTATTTTGGTTGAAGGAACTCGGGATCCCTCAAGAGCTGATAGAGAGACTGTCGCACAGCGAAATCAACAGCATCAGCGACCTCCAGAGGCTACTGGAGATAGACTCCGTAGGTAAATCCTGCTTCATGTCTTCTCCGCTATGAACTTTGCTCAAGACTAATCTGGTGTGCTGTTTGCCATGGCGCGCGTTGTATCGGCATTAAGAGCCAACGCAGACAGGATGCAAAACTATAATGCAGATAAGCAGCTATAGACACTTGAATAGACAATGGCGAACGATAACAATAGGCAATTCAAACTTGATATGAGGTATACCGGAGGATCAGTCAACCAATCAGTTGTAAAAAACAAACAAATTAATTATAAATCAATTGAATTATTTGAAATTTGTCGCTTAAAACGCCTCAGCGATTGTCAATAGTAGACAAGACTTGTAGTCGGTGCGGGTATGAATTGAAACTAAAAGGAAAATTAAATTAACCCTACTATATTGAATATTATAAATGTAATAAATATTGCCATATCCATCCCCCTAAAACAGTCAATGCGACAGCATGCTATTCCTATTACAGCAAATCTCCGTGCGTAAAAATAGCTCGCAAGAAGTTCCATTTTAGCTTGTACAAGTTTGGCCTCGGCCTTTTGAATGAAAATAATGCTTGACTGTACATTTCTGTGTTTAACATTCACATGTCGTGAGGACAAAGTCGGACTTTCGCAGTGGCCTGTGCTACAGTATCCTTGCTCGAGTTCGCAGGGCAACTCAGTGTTATAGTGGGAGGATCATGTACACGATTCCGTGGAGCGATGGGCGTGAAGCGCAGTCGTGTTCATTCTGCTAGTTCATGCTTCTCTCTCTCTCTCTCTCTCGTTTAGATAATGTTACAGGGTGCGGAGGTACAACATGTGTACGTTCACTTGAGCTTTTATTTACACAGGCACTCACTAGCTATCAAACGTGGATTTTCCTGCGATAAAACACTTTACGATTCAGTAGAAAATGTCCCGAAACTGCATGATCTTCATGTTCTTATTTCTAACTTACATTCTATCCCAAAACGACGTTATTTCCTTCAAACACCAGAGCATATAAACTCCTTTAGTTTGGCGCGTTCGTTATTGTGCCCTACCTTAGCTATCTGTGCAAAAAAAAAGGTTCATCAACTTTCATCCGCAAATTAGTTTCGAGTTCGCAAACCAAGCGAGAAGGCACGTTATGCCCGGTGCAATTTAAAAGTGTGTGTAGAGTGATAAGAGGTGTTTATAATCGAATTAAAATGTTTCTCTGCAAACCGTGGAATGCGTTGTGTTGGGGGACGGGCTGTAACAGTAGTACTCTGATTATTATTACCCTAACATAAATCAGCCTGTCTGCGAGGTCCGCTAAGGCGCTTAAAAGAGCTGACGCCAGCGACGGAGTATTTTCAGACCGTTGTTGTAGTGAGCAAGAGAGTAAAGCTACATTGGACTACATGGATACATTCCAGGGAGGGATGAGAGAAAGAGCGAGAAAGAGAGAGAGAGAGAGAGAGAGAGAGAGAGAGAGAGAGAGAGAGAGAGAGAGAGAGAGAGAGAGATTGCAAAATGTTACAATAATGAATCATTGTTAAAACTTTGCGCTTTCAACAGCATTCGACATCATTATATAGTTAGCATATAGTTAGAACTTGCGCAAGAATCAGATCCAACATAACATTTTTCCCTGTAAATACTGCTTAAAGGGAATTTGGGAGTGTCATAAGCTCTTATAAACCAAGCAGCTGATGACTTGTAGGATGTAAAACACCGTGTATATTCCTGTGGCAATTTGGAATACAGTTAGACTTCCTTTGGCTTGAATGCAGTCCTCAAAATCCCTTTGTGGCTATTGAATGTTCTCCAGAGATCATATGTGTTCTAAGATATGTGACAGATACACACTGATATTATAAGTAGAGGAGCTATGCTGATTTAAAAAGCCAGTTAAGTCAGTGTTAGAGAAGACTCAGTTATTGTGAGAGCTGAGAGGGCGTGTTGACTCAGGATCTGGTGTCCCAGTGTTCGGAATCAGTCCCCGGAGTCCATATTGTAAATAGATCTGAACTGATTAAAGTTACACCAGAATACTTTTACAGCTTTAGATGCATCAGTCAAAACTAAAAGTCATATGAACACTACAAAATCTGCAACGCTGGCTGGCAGAAAGGTGTGGGGATTTCTAAGGTATTGTCAGAGTTAAGATGGCTAATAAGCAAAAGAAGGCCACTTCTCTTTTTAATGTCATGGCAATGCGATGACTTTTCACATATGTGGATGGGATATTTAGTCCACTACAGCAGTGCGGTTAGCCCTGCTCCCACCAGAGGCCTGGACTACTGGGTCTGCTGTTTCTCTCCTTCTCCTTGATGCACTTGTAGTGAGTGAGCCGATAAGTTAGCGCTCTGCAGTGCTGTGTGAGCATTCTCCCATGTCAGTAAGGGTTTGGAGTCTTAGAAACATCGGAAGGGTAAATGATGGAGGATTTGGGTCTGATTTAGTACCAGGTCCTTTGTCACCATTATTTTAAAGCGGGTCCTAGTGAATGGGCTTTATGTCTTTTATTCTTAATCCTACTGAAACAAAAAGGTTGTGTGTATTGTGTAACTCTCGTTTTAAGTGTTGTGTTTGGAATCTATGCAAAGAAAAGAAATCACTGGCTTTCACTAATTTATTACATAAAAAGGGGGAAAAAAGACAACTGAATGTTATGCAGTAGCACTTCTTTGCCAGTAGGGGAAACAGCGACATTGACTGGTACTGTTCTTGTCTCATCAGCAGTCATGCCAACTCCAAAGGTCACGCAGTGTGTTCCAAATGGGTTTATGAGTTTATAATCATCGAAACTTCACACCTGCTTTTTGCTCCCTTAGTGAGTGACTATTCTTGCCCATATCAGCACTGAGTTTTTATACCAGCCCGTTGCCACAGCTATCGTTGTCCTGAAGGCGACTATGAGGTGTCGGCCTAACGGGGCGCTGTGGAGGCGGCAGTCACGACACATACAGGGAGCACAGGGAGGACCGTCCCGTCCTTCTGCAGAACAGAATGTTTGCTGAACTGCCAGGCTGGGGGCTGGGGGGTTGGGACTTCGTGCTGAGGGAGCAGCCAGTTGCCCCACCGCCACCCCTCACCCCCGGCTCGTCCGTCCGTCCGGCTCGTCCGTCCGTCTGGCTCTGCCAACCACCTTGCTCCTTTTTCCCCCTGATGAAAGGAAAACAGCAGAGAGGCAGCGGGCTCCTATAGGAGCAGAAGAAAGGCAAAGTCAGTCTGTGAAGGACTGCTTTATGCTCCGCACTCGGCTTCATTCAGGCCGCTGACACAGCCTCCCCCCGGGGGGTGGGGTGGGGTGGGGGGATCTACTGCTCCGACACTCACAGAAACAGAAAGGATGAATGAGGGCACAGGGGCCACTTTAGAGGCCTGTGGCGGTGACCCGTAGTGATAGGTGAAAGGGAACGTCCGTACACATGTTTGCTAGATGTAGAATTAGAAATGGCCATGTCTATTTGATGCGTCATCCACTTGGGTCTCCCCTACATGCTCTGTTTTGTCTTGGACCAGTATTTAGCTTGGGCTTGACTGGGCCAGGGAGAGCCCCTTTGAATGAATGAATGAATGAATGAATGAATGAATGAATGAATGAATGACAAAGCACTCCCTGAATGAATGAATGAATGAATGAATGAATGAATGAATGAATGAATGAATGAGCAAACAAGCAAATGAATGAATTAATGACTGAGTGAGCTAGCAATCAAATGGAGGCTGGAACTTCCATGAGGAGAGTCAGGACTAGTAACATGGAATGGAGTAACGCTTTTGTTGACATCCCACCTTTGTTTCCTGCCAAGGCAGAGAGTGCTTTGTTGTCATGGAGATAGAATGTGGAGTTGCAGGAGGGTGTCGAGGAGTTCGGAGCGCTCCGTGGTATTCCTGGAAGACCCGCCCTCACTGCAAACTCTGGCCTGGGTGCAGTTCTCCTCATAAGTAACATTCCGTAGATTAACCTTTCATCAAATATCTACTTTTGCCAGTACATGCCTCTCTGTTGCTTGTACTGAGATGTCTAATAAAATAGATTAGTATCAGATTGAGATTGCACTAGCGATAGTGACCAAGTCTGCAGTGATATTCAAGGCCAGAGTGATATTAACTGTCTATCAATTACTATGTACCAACGAAAAAGCAAATCTTTTATGAAAATACAGAATGTACAATGTAGCATTTCTACACTGCAGCACTTGAGATGAATTGTTCAGTTGCCACGAATCAAAACTAGAAATGAATGTCTGCATATATGCACAACCAGTGTCCACTTCCTGTAGCGGCCTCGTTCTTTAAAGCGCAAAAAGGTTTGTGTAAATCATAAGACATATAATCAGAGTGTTGAGTTCTGCCTTAGTGAATGTATGGTGACATATGTTCCAAGTGGCAGCATGACATCACCCTTCCTCAACCCCGAGGCAATCAAGGTGGTTCATTTTCAGTGACGCCGGAGACTAAAGCGCTCATTGTTTGTTGTGGAAGGAGCTTGTAAAAGCTTTAAAAGGGAACTGTAAGAGGAAATGACCTGCCATTTCAGTATAGCCGCATGCTTTCCACAGGCTAATTTAGCCATCACAGAGCTTCAGGGAGTGCGGTGAGGCGCGCTACCTTGGGGAGGGTGATTACTTCTTTTCCTTCTTAAATCCCGTAATGTAGAAGTAACGTGTGTGCCTTGTGTTGTGAGGAGGCGCAGGAAATGAAGTGATCGAGCCGGCCAGACCA
>NC_137499.1:29914490-30141990 GCF_041902795.1 Electrophorus electricus
TGTGTGTGTGTGTGTGTGCGTGCGTGGCTGTGTGTGTGTGTGTGTGGCTGTGTGTGTGTGTGTGTGTGTGTGTGTGTGTGTGTGTGTGTGGCTGTGTGTGTGTGTGTGTAGCTGTGTGTGCGTGTGTGCGTGTGTGTGCGTGTGTGCGTGTGGCTGTGTGTGCGTGTGTGTGTGTGTGGCTGTGTGTGTGTGTGTGTGTGTGTGTGTGCACAAGCTTCTCCTTGTAGCAGAAAAGCCTTCACTTTAGTTCACTTTCAGTCATTACGCATCATTAATAAGGAAAACTGCAAAGATTTGACATTAATGAAGGTGCTATCTGTGATAACAACAAAAAAAACCTGAAAGTTACTGCAAGAAACACTTTATTCTGTCCCTTGTTTAATCTTCTTTCACATTATTTTAGTCACTTGAATGCGGTTGTTTCATATTGGCATTAATGCTGGTATTAATGATACTTAAAGGCTGTTGGTTAACAGTGAACACAAAAAGAAAATATTACCTGAAAATATTAATGTTAGTAACAACAGCAGCAAACGAGTGTAATAAAGACTCCAGTAACTACACATCTTAGTTCTTATCCCATAGGCAACTTCAGATCCTGCTAATATATCTGCCAGCATTGAGATTTTCTCATTTGAACTCATCTTATCTTATTACTTATAAAGCCCTTAACATTTTGTGAAGCATGATTTGGCTGCTGACTGACGAATAGCACACTGGGTTATTTCCGTTATGCCTAACATTATCCCTAATGCTGGTCCCTGAAATAATTCCCCGGCTACACACCTCCAGGCCTGTTTTCTTTGGAATAAAAGTGAAACGTTCCCTGACACTCTCTATTTTTTTCCTGTCTCCCTTGCTGTCTTTTGGGGGAATTCCCAATCCCAATTATGCCAGCCATGGACAATAGTCTCCACAGAGTGCGGCCTGAGCATGGGAGGGGCCGGAGGGAGGGTTGGCAGGCTGACACAGAGCCCCGTCGCTGGGGCCAGATCGGATGGCCTTCCAGAAGTTCTCTGCGGTGGGATTCGGTTCTCAGGAGCACGGCTTTCCAGAGAGGTTAGGGCACCGGGACTTATAAATAGACCTCTAAGGGCCTCCTGTAGGGAAGGGAGTGAGAGAGAGAGAGAGAGAGAGAGAGAGAGAGAGAGAGAGAGAGAGAGAGAGAGAGAGAGAGAGAGAGAGAGAGTAAGAAAGTATGTCTGTGCATATTTAAGATGTTGGGGTTTCCCGTACCAGTGCTGTGAAATCGACTGCTGATTAAATGTCAAAATAAATATCGAGCGCTGGGTAGCGTCACAGGTAGGACGACACATTCAGGAATGAATGAAGCGCTGTTGGTCTGAGTCGCTCTTTAAACATTCTCAAACGTGAGAATGTGACTGAGGGTTCAGATCTTGCTGTGGAAGTACGTCCAACACCAGGCATGCACACGTTCTCACAAGGGGAAGAACGAGGTGGAGCGTGCAGGAAGGAAAAAGAGAGCGTGACAGAAATGGGCAGGATTGCAACACCGTGCTAGTGTGTGTGTCTGTGTCTGCCTGTGTGTAACTGTGTGCAAATCTCTGTGTGTGTCTGTATCCAGCCTCCTTTACTCTTACTCATTGCAAATACAGAGATTTCTCGTCGTCTCTTCTGGCAATAAAGCCTTTTGCTGATTTATTCTGTCTCTGTCTCCCCCCCCCCCCCCCTCACTGTTTTTCTCCTAAAGATTGGCTCACTCTTTCTGGTTATTTATGGTGAAATAATTGCATGTACAATCACATCTCATTAGAAAAGATGAATGTTGAATCTCAGCTCTCTCACTTTCTCTCACTTTCCTTAAACAAACTTCATTTTCTTTTTTTGTTTCATTTCTTCTCTTCATTTTTACTTGAAACATCATCTCAAAGTAATGCCATGCAGTTCTGCATTTCCACTCTTAGTGTTCTACCTGCTCAGGATGGATATGTCCTAATTTGTCCTAAGATAAGATATGTCCTAATTTGTCCTACTTGCTTGCAGTAGGTATAACACTGTTCCTTGGCAAGAATTCAGGTTGGGATGTACAGAGGGTGATACTCCACACACATTAACCCACTCTAATAACACATGTTATGCTGCTTTGTGTGTGTGTGTGTGTGTGTGTGTGTGTGTGTGTGTGTGTGTGTGTGTGTGTGTGTGTGTGTGTGTGTGTGTGTGTGTGCGTGCATGCGTGTATGCGGTGTGTATGTGTGTGTGTGCATATGAAGACATGCCATGCACTGGTCAGAAAGTTCCAGCAGAACATCAGCCTAATATCTTGTCACGTCTCAGCGTTCAGAATAGGGAGCTGGTCTGACAGAATGAGGGTGTAATATCTGAACTGTGTGTTCACTGGATCCTGTGTGGGCAACAGAGACAGAGAGAAAGAGAGAGAGACAGATGGTCAGAGAGAGAGAGAGAGAGAGAGAGAGAGAGAGAGAGAGAGAGAGAGAGAGAGAGAGTGAGAGAGAGAGAGAGAGAGAGAGTGAGAGAGAGAGAGAGAGTGAGAGAGAGAGAGCGAGAGAGAGTGAGAGAGACAGACAGAGAGAGAGAGAGAGTGAGAGAGAGAGAGAGACAGTGAGAGAGAGAGAGAGAGAGAGAGAGAGAGAGAGAGAGAGAGAGTGAGAGAGAGAGTGAGAGAGAGAGAGAGAGATAGAGAGAGTGAGAGAGAGAGAGACAGAGAGAGTAGAATACGAGGCATCCATGGCGATGAGCTGCATATGTCCCTGTTTGTGCACCTGAGTGCTTGATTTGCTGTGAGAAGATGTTTCTAGTCGAGCATTCAGGCTGCAGCTGTTGAGCTGCCAGTTTGTGAACTTATTTATTTATATTTAGGCTGCCGTACATGTCTAGAAATGCATGGACAATGTGCTAGATACTTCTGTATCGCCATACTCTCACATGCACGAAGCATGCACATAATACAGTACAAGGTACATGATATAAGCATGGCATGAGCATTATTGGTGCCTATAGATATTTATGTGTCATGAGGCATGGGCAGAGTTATCCATGTGGATTGGGGTGAATGAGTTCAGTTTGGAGAGCAATAAGAGGTGTGAGGATTAGTGCTGTGACCTAGGCAACCGAGGGTCTCTGCCAGCATAAACAGCCGCTCATTGTTCCCTCTTCATTTATTTTCTCTCTCGATGAGAAAAGTAAAGAAAGGAAAATCAAGAGAGAACAACGAAGAAGGAGAGGAAGAAATAATAAATTGTTAAATAAATACATAAAGGTGTTTCCAAAGAGAAATACGTGTGTGTTCGTGCGTGTGAGTGTGTGTGCGTGTGCGTGTGTGTGTGCGCGCGCGCGCGTGTGAGTGCGTGTGTGTGCGCGCGCGCGCGTGTGTGTGTGTGCGCGCGCGCATGCGTGCGTGTGTGTGTGTGTGTGTGTGTGCGCGTGCGTGCGCGTGTGTTTTGTTTGTTTGGGCTACTCACTGTCCCTCATCTTGCGGAAGGTGGATGTGTATCGTCCATCTAAAGTGCTGCTTTCTTTCTTTTCTCTTAACAGGGCAGGCAGTCTGTCAGTGTTAGACATCTAACGTTGGAGTGTGTCAGCTCAAATTTTGTAAAGTAATTTGACATCTTTGGTCAAATATTGCACATTCAGTCAGAAACGCAGCTCTGTTTCTACATTGTCATTGCTGCTCCGCTGGCCGAGTCTCTGCTCTCTGGGTGTTGCTGTATGGCCAGGCTGTGTTCACTGAGTCTGCATTTCATCAGCGTGGTTGAGTATTTAATTTCAGTCACTGTGAATAGGTAGTCTGCTAGTGTACTGTTGTTTTAGGGCCAGATAGCACTACATTTTGCTTTGTGCTTGTGCTGCAGTGGGTGGTGTAGTTTTTAAAGTGTTCTAATTCAGACTTGTCTTGATGTGTAACAGTGTTAGTGTTTGTTAATGAACTCAGAACCAGGACCAGCTGGGTGAGGGGTCTCTTCTCTCTGCTCAGCTCTTGGCATTGCAGGGCTTTGTAGAGGCAGGAGTTGTGGTCTCTATTTTTAAAATGTAGCCAGTATTTAATAGTCCTTTTTCAGTTTGAACTCTACAGGCATTATTTGTTGTGGACTTGCAAGATAATTTTACAAAAAAAAAAATCAGTGTGCATGATTTCAGCTGGGTGTTTGTTTTGTAAAAATAGAAAATAATTTCAGCCTAAATTGAATTGATATTTGAATTTGAATTTGATGTTTAATGTGTAGAATGCCCTGTGTGCTTTCTCTCCCAGTTAACTAACTGCTGAAGTTTTCATTTCAACTAAACTTCAATCCTAAGTAATTATAGTATGTACAGCTTTCTAATTTTTGTGTCCCTAATGTGAAGCATGATGTGTTTCCCTGAAATCTGGCTTTTTTGGGAAATCTTTTGGTCTTTTCCAAGGTTCCTGCCAGGGCCCAGGCCTGGCTGTACTGCTGCATGTCATATGCTGCACCACTTTACAGTCCTTTTATTTAAAAAAAAAAGACTGTTTTGCCAAACTGTATGTGAAGTGTTTTTGAACTCTATGAAAATATTTTTGTTTTTGTTGTGGTTAATATGTTAGTCAATCGGGGTATGTAGGGTGTAAATATGAATCGATGTGCAGTGATTAGGTATGAATCCAGGTATGAATCCAGTTTGACTCAGGACACTGTTTTTCATAAGGAGGGCTGTAAGACTCAGATTAAGTCTATATTTGTTTATATAAGTATCTCTCTCTCTGTCTGTCTCTCTCTCTCTCTCTCTCTCTCTCTCTCTCTCTCTCTCTCTCTCTCTCTCCCCCACCCTAACAGGTGGCAAAGGTAGAGTTTGCATCACGGAAAAAGCCGAAGTTGAAGGAGGTGTTGGTGAGGTTAGAGGATCATCTGGAGTGTGTATGCATGTCACAACACCATGTGACAGAACATGTGGAAGTAGACACAGGTAAAACATACCACACATTTACACACACGTGCAGCTGCATGTGCAAACGTACACATATGCACAGACACACACAAACACACACACACTGTTTGGCCTGATATCTTAATTACTGTATAGCAATGCATCGTGTGCTAGTTGTCCTGCATAAATGACACCTATAAAGAGACAAGCCGCCCTGCCAGCCCTCGGCTGAGTTCGTGTGAGCTGATGTGTGGGTGTGAGCGAGAGTATGAGAGAGATGCGTCTGAAATCAGTTGGTGTAACAGAGTCCCCGCTGGGCAGCAAGTCTCTCCGCACGCTCTCACAGAGCAATGCACATGAGGCTGATAAGGCAGCGAAAGTATTTATAGTCTGAAATGACAGACCTTCATGCTTCTCCCAGAGGCTACAACTAACTTTTTCTTTCTTTCTTTTGTCTTTCTTTCTGGCTTTCCTGCTTTCTTTCTATCCCTGTAAAATGTATCGTATTCCAATACATTTTCAATATATTCCAAATAAACTGAATATATTGGGATCTATATTTTATATATTTCCTCTTCTTTGGGGTTTACTGCTCCTTTCCTGCTTCCTTCCCTTTCAGTATCCTCCCTCCACCCCACTAACTGCCCACCCCCATTTCACACACCTGTGTTTCCAGGCCCCCATAGAGTTAAAGGTAAAAAACGGAAAAACAGAAAACAAACAATGCCATCCCATCTCAGCAAGGATTTATTGGTGACATAATAAAAATGGCAGACGTTCCCTAAAGTCCAGCGGACCCGTGCCTCCTGAAGGTAGGACTTTAGATCCACTGCCCCATCACCCACCCGCTGACGTGGACCAATCAGGGGAGAGGCGGGCCGCCAATCATACCACTCCCACTGGAAGAGTCTTGGCTCTGCGGTGCTTTTGCTTGGCTGCCTGTGTCACTAAGTGATTCTGTTTTGGCATGTTCACTCACACTTGTGCATCTGAGCTTAATGCATGCTCACTTTGTTTGGGAATGTGTATCTGTGTGTGTGTGTGTGTGTCTGCGTGTGTGTAATATATTTGGATGAAACTGATCACAGGTGTTGATGTGCCCTACCCTCTTCATTTCTAATTTTTCACCTCTACCTTTCTGCTTCATTTACCATGATATCCTTTTTCATTTATTTTCTTCAGCTTTAAGTTGAAGTTCAGTTGAATGCAGTTGGATCTTTATGAGTATAATGTATAGTGAACAAAATCCAAGTCAGAATTCATGGTTGTTGCCACAACAACCAAGATATTCATGTATAAAACTGCACAGAAGTGTGTGTAACTGTCCCTGCATTAGGAAACTCAAAGTTAGTCTTGGGGCAGCTATAAGAATGTGTGAGCAGGACACTGGTACACCGCCCATAAACATCACAGTAAGGCAAATCAGTATGTTGCAACAGGTGATACATTAACAGTTAAAGTTGTACATTTAACATACTGAAAACAAGGATCTTTTAGCTTTGTTTTGATTTTATTGCATTTTCTCCTCTCCCTCTGCAACTCACTATGTATTTAATGGTTGATTGTCTTTTTTCTTCATGTTATTCCATAAATGCACCAAGCATTTGTCTCACAAAAATAATCAGAGGTCACTTCTAACAGAGTCGTGTTCACTGATGCATTTGGTGCTAATGTTACTAGGCTGAAACTAAAGTGCATGAGTGGGCCCGTATGCGCTGAACTGCCCATTGCTGGAAGATGGCCTGTGTACTAACCCTCCTCCTCTCTCGTCCTCTCAGTGGATGTGAGGTGAAAGCAGGCCACACAAGGGACTGACGAGCTGAAGGGGCCAAAGAGAGGATGTCACCATGCTTTGGCGGCTCCGTGACCTTGACCCCTGGCCTCTGACCCCAACCCACTGCCACCCTCATTACTAAAAGAGATAAACTGCAAACCTGAGAGACTAAACACTAGCCCAACGCCAAAGGTGCTTTCTACCCCTGCCCAATGCAGTGACCTCCTTAAGACACTGAAGATGATGAAGGTGACAGCGATGATTACACTGCATGGAAGGGAAGATGACATGGGAGACTGCGATGCTTCTCTATTGTTCATGTATGACTCAAAGTAAGAGGAGAAAGTCTTTTGGAGTACCACACTATAGAGGACCTGTGAACGTATCCCTTTGGCTCAGCCGTGATCCACACAAGGGCGTGTACAGTAGCCCTCGTGGGCCAAATTTACCAGGCTAGGCAGCCCCATTCACAACCCCCCTGAAGGACAGAAAGAAAGAGACAACCCAGTGTGGTACTGGCCAAGACGTGCACGAGACAAGGCACAGCTTTGTTTAAAAGGACTCTCAAGACCTCTCTGGTGACCTGCATCCCTTCATCTGTGTGGGGGAAGTCTTCGTTTGATTGTCAGAGCTGCTCTAGAATGGTCCCTGTTCTATTGCATCTTACTGCTTCACAAGGAACTGCCATTCTGAGATGTAGAGATTAGCATAAAGTCTATTATGCCGTAATTACTTCAGAATAAACTATTTATACATATGAAGACTCTCTGTCTCTGTATCTCTCTCTCTCTCTCTCTCTCTCTCTCTCTCTCTCTC
This sequence comes from Electrophorus electricus, assembly GCF_041902795.1. Classification (NCBI taxonomy): domain Eukaryota; kingdom Metazoa; phylum Chordata; class Actinopteri; order Gymnotiformes; family Gymnotidae; genus Electrophorus; species Electrophorus electricus. The sequence continues at coordinate 29,921,944 of NC_137499.1, forward strand.
TCTCTTGCTCTGTACCATTGTAATATCCAGATAAGACTGGTCTTCCCAAGTGTCAGCATTACCAATGTATTTTTGTTGTTGTTCTTTTTGTTTGTTTGTTTTTTTAAGTGTCCTTGAAAATGCCTTTTCTTGTTGCATATTGTATCACAGCATATCTTGGATCTCAAAAACTAGCATACTGGCTGGAAAAGAAAATGTTTATGATGGGATGATTAAGTGTAAGTGATAGAAAAGGAAAGATGCTTTATTTTTGTTAAAAAAATATATTATGCTTATGTACAGTACATTCAAGCCAGAAGTATGTGTTTTTGTTGTTCTTTTATTGTGGTGAAAAGCATTGTACGCTATCTGAGAAAGAAGCTGAAAGACGGGGAAATGGAAACTCCTGCAAGCCCCTCGCCCACTGAGCGATAGCAGCACCAGACCAGAGAGAAGTATACCGTAACTGTTCTAGAATGGATTGATAGTTGGTCAGAAAGTAGGGCATCCATCTGCGCCCACGGTTCCTTATCTGTTGTAACCCTAACCTTTCAGGAGAAACTAAGCTCTGTGATGAGGTGAAACCCCAGATTTAACATCACACTGTAACAGTTTAACATCAGTAACACGGATATGATTTGAAGCAGATCCAGGTACAGCCTGCATGCCCACGCAAACATGCACACAGACCCATCATGACCCGCAATCACAGACTGAGGCACTGACATGTGGTGCAACATAAGTGCTGATAAGGTATGTTATGACTGGTGATTGGAGCTGGGGGCAGTCCCAGAGTAAAGTCCTGTGAAGAGGACAAGTGACTGGCAAATGAATGTTCTTAACGAAGATGACTCAGCACATGCTGAAGTCCCCGCCGAGGTGAACCTGAGGGTCTGCCGCATCACACCTGGGCAGAGCCATCATGCATCCGGGTTGCCAGGCCCGTGCCGTTTCAGTCTCTCCCGGTGAGCATATGCATTCGACTGAAGCCATGTTTTTACATTAGCAAGCTGAAATCACTCCCTAGATGAGTTCACGTTCATTCAAGGTATCCCTGGAGAGCGGGACCCACCGCAGGGACGGCAGCCGCTGGGCTGCCTCACGGTCCGGGTCCCTCTTACTGGACCCTCCCCTTACTTTTTGTTGATTTCAATAGTGATGAGCTGCATCAATGGAGTGGTTGGCATTTTGTTTTCACTCATTCCAATCCCATGAAAGCAGTACTCAAGAAGGCAGTGAGGAGTGGAGACAGTGTATATATGTGACTGCATGGAAAGTATGTCATTTGTACACAGTGTACCAAGTGTCCTACACGAGATCGTGACGAAGGGTTTTCTCGGAGGTGTTACTGCTGCTGTTTTTGTATTAAGGATGCCAACATTTCACTGAATATTAGAGGTCTATGATGATGTAATTGGTGCTATATTTATAAAGCAAGTTAAAAATGTATCATAGTTGACCTTCACCATAGCAGTTCATTTAACTTTTTTTTTCCAGTAGATTTACATGTAGAACAGGGACCATTGTTCAAGGAGAAACAAAAAATATTATCACTGAGCTTTTTTGCCCTTGATTGGTTGAAATAACAATGACTATAATTTATATATTTATGGTTTTAGTAATGCATTTCTGCTCATTAAACTTTATACAAAACATTACATGGTGGTTTTCTTCTTAAAGCCAACAAATGAATGGTATTAATTATACTATTAATGGGAATTCTCCAATATTCTATTACACAATGTGAGTTTGTGTGTAAAGATGAAAGCAAGCTTTGATATCATGCAGATTCAAAAACAACTGGCCAAGATAATGTTTCCATAGCTTTCTGTTAGTCAGCTTCTGGCGTCACCGTGGTGCCAATTAAATTCCACCCAAATATTACCATACACCACGGATATAAATATCACTACATTTAATTGCAAAAAAGAGACAAAACAGGGAAGAGTATAAATAAGCAGTCTAATGTTCCAGTGGGGGAGCCTTGCACACACGTAGTGTGGGTGTGGTTTATTGATTTGTTTATTTATGTTGCTTGACAACTTTCCTCAACCCTGCAGATCTGCTAACCCTGGACCATTATGGCAGGCCACACCCTATCATAGACCAGCCCTGCCCCTCCCGTGCCCAGCCCCGCCCATCCACCCTCACCAACGCCAACCGTGAATCTGAAATGTGTAAACCTCCTGGATGAAGGGATGCAGGACAAGTCTTTGAAGGTCGCTGCAGAAAGTGTAAAGCTTCCTTTGTGACTGGATTCCTGCCCATGCCCCATGCTTTCTTTCTCTCTCTCTTCAAGCTCTCTCTCTCACACACACACACACACACACACACACACACACACACACACACACACACACTTACACAGACTCACACACACACTCACACACATACACACATAGACTCACACACACACTCACACACACACACACACACACACACACTCACACACTTACACAGACTCACACACACACACTCACACACACACACTCACACACACACACACACACACACACACACACACACACACTCACACACACACTCACACACACACACACACACACACACACACTCACACACTCACACACACACTCACACACACACACACACACACACTTACACAGACTCACACACACACTCACACACACACACACTCACACACTTACACAGACTCACACACACACTCACTCACACACACTCACACACACACACACACACACACACTTACACACACACACACTCACACACACACTCACTCACTCACTCACACACTCACACACACTCACTCACTCACACACACACACCCTTCCTCTCACTTACTCTGAAAAGACGCTGTTAATTATGTATTTAAGGAATTTAGGCCATGTGAAAGCAGATTTGGAGCAGTGAAGTGGGGTGAGGAGTCTGACCCAAAGGCCATCATTACTGTTAGCATTTTGTAAAGTCAAGGCTACACACCCCCAGTCTGATTACAGGGCACAAATCTCTGTGTGCGCAGCACTTAGTGCATGAAGTGGAGAAGGGGTTAGAGTGAGAGAAAGAGAGAGAGAGAGAGAGAGAGAGAGAGAGAGAGAGAGAGAGAGAGAGAGTGTGTGTGTGTGTGTGTGTGTGTGTATAATGACATGATCTATCTATGTTTCACCTTCATTGCAGTCCCTCTGAAACCTGATTTGGAAACACAGTCATACTGCCATTTATCTATTGCGAAGAAATGCCTTTATGCATGTGGCTCCGCTCCCCAATGAGTCAGTGAATCTCACTGAGTCTCACTTTCACCAGCGCGAGAACATGAGAACGTGCTTCAGCCTCTGATCCTCTGGCACTGTCAAGTCCTAACCCTTTGGGGACATTCCTCATTACAAACAGAAGCAGCAGGAGCGGTCATAAGAAAAACGGCCACGAGCCTTAGAGCGTGTGGTCGTTTTTTAAAGCGCTACAGTGGCGCAGTCTGTTGGTGGAAGCAGAGTAAAAAAGTCGGCTGGACTGGAGCAGCTGCATCAGTGGAAAACTCAGTCCTTGTGAGCTGGCCTTTAACCCCTGTCCTGCTGTGAAAGCAAGCTGTCAGAGAGCCATCAGGTGAGCGAAAGAGACACGGCGCAAAGACAATAGAGAGCATTTGTTTACACAAGCATGTTTGTGCTCCTTCAAGCTGCCGAAGCAGGCCGGACATCCTCTCCTGAGGGACTACAGAGGGACTGTGACTCTCTTTGTCCCCCATCAGCCCTTTCCTTTCTTCTCACTTCTCTTGCTAGGCTTCCTTTGATCTTACAGAGGTCTGCACTTACTTGGCCTCAGAGAGCGCTGAGTGTGAAGGCACGGCAGCCAGAGCAGGGGCTTTTGAGAGGGGCAGGGGGCTAAAGCAGGGGCAAACAGTCAGATTTATGAGAGGTGTTTTATAGGGCTAAGAAAATGACTGGACTGAATGACAATGATAAATGGGAGGAGCAGATTTACAGTGGCATTTAAATCTTTTTAAATGTACTGGTGAGCAGTGAAAAGATTCAGAAAACTCAAACTCAGTGGAATTTGAAGATTTTTTTTTGCTCCAAACAAAAAAAAAGGAATCTATAAATATATTTACATATTTATTTATTTTTTGCAGAATAAGTCTTCTTCCATATATTTATGAGTTTGCAGTAATTGTATGCTTCTAATTGACATGTACATATTGATAATTATTCAACATCCACCAGGTCCAGGGCTGATCCTGCTACATTGTTGCCACTCTCTTTGGGAACAGACAAACACCAAGATGTAGAGGGAGGAATGCTAAATGCTAAACTGAAGAACGAGGGGAGTAGCACTTACTCTGCTGACACTCTGCAGTTACTGGCTGCCACAGTTCTTTTGACCTTTGGCAAAGGTCCACTACACATAGTGTATTCACTACAGAACATTATTTACTACTAGATGGGCACTGGATACTTCAAATAACAAATATGGAAAATTATTCCAATGCTCCATATTATTGCCTCTCTGAGCTTCAGAATGATAGTGAGAATTTAATCCTGGTAAAATCCTGGTAAAATCCAAAATGAACACATGCAAACTACCAAAAATAGAGTAAATACTATACTGAGAAACAACATTATCTTTGGAGCAACTTAAAATTTCCAAATTTGAATTTGAGGTCTAATTGTGTGTGTGTGTGTGTGTGTGTGTGTGTGTGTGTGTGTGTGTGTGTATCAGACGAGCGTTTTTGAAGACACCAAGCAAACACAGCTGTGGAAAGAGTTCATAGTTGAAAAACGGCCACATTTCAGAGCTATGACAAAACCACCACACCTGCTCATAAACACTTACACACCTACCCCCATCAGCACCAAACACTCACACTCCTACCCCCATCATCACCAAACACTCACACTCCTATCCCCATCAGCACCAAACACTCACACTCCTACCCCCATCATCACCAAACACTCACACTCCTATCCCCATCAGTACCAAACACTCACACTCCTACCCCCATCAGCACCAAACACTCACACTCCTACCCCCATCAGCACCTCCCTTATCTCAAAGATACTGCCCTTTTTTGTCAATACACAAGACAGACACACAAAGGTGTTCTTGTGCAGGGAAATCTGAAGGGCACTTCAGAACCAGAACCCTGGGACTGGCGTTCAACATGATGACACAGTGAAGAAGATAAACGCATGAGGAGGGCACCTGTGCAGACTCCACACTTGCATGGTGTCAGAAGCTGAGAAGAGCTGGTGTATAGCACTAGTCAGCATCTGGAGAACATTTAAATCCAGGGATAATTCCAAAACGAGTGTGTTAATTGGGTTCTGTACACATGTCGGGTTGATGATTTTCTTCGGATTTTCATGTTCTCTTTCTTCAGGTTTTCTTTGGATTGTCTTGTTCTCTCTTCACTCTATGGTTGACTGGATGCTTAAAATTGCATTATGCTGTGGTTTCATTGGCTGCATCTATATACTCATTGCTTTTTATGGTTTGAAAGGAGCTTTCCTGGGCTGGAGGTCAGGGTGGCTCCAGCTTAGCTGGAACCCACTCCATCTCTGTCTATGAAAAGGCAGCAGAGTAAATCAAAGAGAAACCAGGAGGAAACCAGGAGGTGGAGTGTGATTACTTCAGTAGAACAGAGCAGCAGTTCAAATTTAAAAACATATATATAGGCAAGAGGGAAAAAATAATTTATATATATATATATATATATATATATATATATATATATATATATATATATATATATATATATATATATATATGTATGTATATATATACTACATATACATATATTCACACATACACACACACACACATATATATATATATATATATATATACATACTACATATACATATATTCAGACATACACACACACACACACACACACACACATATATATATATATATATATATATATATATTCCCTCATATGTGTGTGTGTGTGTGTGTGTGTGTATTCATCGTACTCATACATGTGTGAGCACATACACACACGTGTGTGTGTGTGTGTGTGTGTGTGTGTGTGTGTGTGTCACCCCATCTCTGCCTTTCTGTTCTTTTCCTATAGCCGTGCCATGTTCCCATGCTCCCATTCTTCTTTGTGCTGTTCTCGCTTCTTTCCCCTTCAACATTCTGCTTGATGTGTGTGATTTGAAGTTCCCCCTGTGTGCAGCTGAAAGACCCCTCAGGGATTCTTTGAAAACCAGTGGTAAGACAGGTCTTACTGAGTGACTGCTGACTGGTGAGCCAGCCCAAGAGGTTGCATTTAACGCAGGAACCAATCCAAGGCACAAACACGTCAGCCTAAGAGTCTCCGAATGTAAGTACCAAATAGTCTCCCCCTAATGCTGCTCTGCATGACAAAGGAATGTAGTTATTTCATTAAGGGGGAGCTTCTCCTCGGTTCGTTTGTGTCATAGCCCTGCTCCACCCGTAGCGTTCTGAACTGTGAGGTGGTGCTCTACACAAGTACATTGCTCCTACTTACACCGAGGATGAGGGGAAAACCATGAGTCTTTGGGCAGGATCGTAATACGTATTACTATGTGCATGGCTGGGGAATACGGCAGCAGCAGGGCAGGCTAAAGTCTCCCGACACTGCAGAGATCCAAACTCAAACTGTGCGCTTGGCCGTCGTTCTTACTACATGAGCTCAGCACCAGAAAGCCCACTGGCATCTGGCAAATGTCAAACACCGGACAGGCCATATTTATATCTACTTTGGGGGGCAGTGGGTTAATTTGCAAACATTCAGAGTTCTCTGCTTCTTCCCCTCTTCTCTTCTTCAGCAGTTAAATGTCTAAGGTTCAGGGTCTTAGTTTTGACCCCACTCAACAAGAGCATTTTGTACTAAATGGGAACAAAGAGGACAAATTCCTCACCTGCCAGCCCGAGTGTCATTTGATACTGTTTTGTTTTTTGGTTTTTGGTTTTAAAAGAATTTTTCTTTCTTTGGGACGTAGCTGCAGAGGTCCCCAGTGAGTTCACTGAACAGGACCTCAACTGAAAATGAAATGTTGATAACACCAGTGGCATGCTTTTCAACACAGCCAGCCATGTGGCGAACGCTGGCTGAGTTCACATCTACACATTTGGCAGACGGTCTTATCCAGAGCAACTTACAATTTCAAGCATATTACAGAGGTAGGAGAATGTAGTGTTAAGAGTCTTGCCCAAGGACTCGTATTGGTAGGGCATAGAGCACATTGGTATAGCGTATCTTACTATACAGATGTGAAGACAGTATTAAGACTTCCTGCACAAGTGTATTTTGAAACTGCAACTTACAAAGTGAATTAAACAGATACCAGAACACCCTGAAAGTTGTTATATTGCCCCAAATATTTCAGATAATTTTCAACAAACTGATGATTTGCATCACTTTCAACACACTGACTGGTCTTCTGGAGACTGATCTTTTCTCACATTTGATGGTGTGCATCTACCCAACATGCCGGCAGCTCTGTGAGGTTTCTAGCCTGAGAAATGATCAGGGGCCACTCTCATCGACAGGTAGGGGTTTTACTGCTTTTGTTCTCCCTTGTTGAATGAGGGACTCGGACTAAGAGGTTGCACTTTAGGCATTTAGCTGCTGAATGAAAGGTATTTAGAGAAGCAGATTGAGACAGAGGATGAGAGGGAGGGGGAGGTCATAATAATGGGGTGATTGAATCCCTGAGGTAAGGGTGTTAGGGAAGACAGAGAGGGATGGATCCACATGCGTAAATCCCTGTGGTAAATTGATGGCTGATTAAGTGGTGAGTCTCCAGTTTAGACCATTGACTAAAGCGCCCCCCACAAGGCACAACACTCTGTGTGAGGCTATATGCACTAGGGGCCCAATAACAATGCTCTCTCTCTCTCTCTCTCTCTCTCTCTCTCTCTCTCTCTCTCTCTTTCTCTCATCTTGCTCTCTCTCTCTCTCACTCCCTTTCATACACACACACACACACACACACACACACACTAATTCACATAACACCACAATTTACTGACTGACTGAAAGGAGATGATGTGATTCAAATATATATATTCAACACAGGGCAACTTTTTGAATTAAAAAAGAGATAATGTAGTTATAATCAAATTACAATTTAAATAATTTTTTTTCCTTCTCAGTGTCTTCAGAAATATGCAATTCATCACAGATTGTTTAATAACATTCAATATTGGTGGTAATTAAAATATCTATGATCCAGTTACAAGTAGCTGAGAGAAACAGAGAACTATTATTAGAGATAGTGCAGGGAAGTGGGAAAACAGGAAGTGAGTGACCAGTTTCCATTATTGTAGTGCTCTTCCAGTCACTCTACAGCAGTGCCAAGCAAGTAATGTTTTCCAAAATGGAGCTGATCAGAGCGGCATGAAGACAATAGTCACATTTAAAAAGATGGACCTTCACATATGTAAAAATCTCTGTTTTTTGGCACTCAGAAATACCCATATCCTCTTCAAAAACTTGTGGATACTTTTAAAGAAGCTTTTATGTTTAAACATGGACCTCACACAATGAATTCTTCTTTGGTCCAGTTTTCATGTTGTTCAGTAAATTTATGCGCTCTGTAATGTTTGGAGTACAGAGACAGAGTCGAATGCAGGAAGAAAAAGAACTTTAATAATGTCAGGGCAATCCAAAGCGTAGCCAGAACACCGGCAGGGGAAAGATCCAATCCAATCAAGCAAACAAATATAAAAGTGAACAGGCAAAAGGGTTGAGCCAAAGAGACAGGCAGTGAAATGAAAGACCAGAGAATCCATAAAACCATTCAAAATGTTCAGAAATGTAAGGCAGGAAAACGAGACTTTACAAAGATTGCATGAACACATAGGGATATATATACAAAGACACATCAGGGAAACAAGTCACAGGTGATACTAGTACTCAGGAGACTGGGGCCAAACAGGGGTTTATGGGTAGCATAGTCCTTGTAAGATGGTGTTGCTGTGGCAGGTGTGACACTCTCATTAGAATTTCTGCTCTCGAGCCTCATTAGGTAGTTAACATATCAATAGTAGAGGTACACCGCAAACATTACTCTTATGATTTAATCTTGCCCTCACTCAGATATTTTGCCCTTGGATACTGTGTGCAGCCAACTACAACAAAATGCTTCTTTCCAGTGCATGGAAATGTGGTCAGACAAGTGTCAAGTGTTTTGTTCTGTTACGTACACTTCTGACCTAGCAGAAGCGACATGCTTCCTTTTTGTAGAAACTATGGAATTAACTGCAAGTTCAACAATAATGATTCTTGAAGGCAACCATCTTGCTTTTGATCTGGAGTTGACTGTTAGAGGGCATTGTATGATCTGACAAAATTAGAACTTTGATTGGGTGGTTGAAAAGGCAAAGAATTTATGGTGTGTCTGTGTCACAGTAGTTGCTTTGTGCATTCAACACACGCTGTGTGTGTGAGTGTGTGTGTGTGTGTGTGAGAGAAAGAGAGAGAGAGAGAGAGAGAGAGAGAGAGAGAGAGAGAGAGAGAGAGAGAGAGAGAGAGAGAAAGAAAGAAAGAAAGAAAGAAAGAGAGAGGGGAGAGAGAGAAAGAGAGAGACAAAATTAATCTTAGACTGACAAGAAGGAACTGCAAAATTCCACCACTAAAAATTTTCAAGCTTGGATACTTTGCTTCTCTCTAACCATTTAAAGCCTTCCTTCATTACTGCCTAATATTTTTTATCTTTAAATGTTATTGTGCTCAGTTTCTACTGATGTAACTTCATACATTTTTTGTAATTGAACAAACACTATTTTATATATAGAAAATCTAATACCATATTTACTAGTGATTTTTTGTGTAATACACCTTTTTTTTTGTTTGTGCATGTGCGTGTGAATATTTAGGGAGGGCAATATGGCTCATAATAGTATTGTATGATCATTTGCTATCTTTTTACTACAACAGTAGAAATGAAAATAAATGGAAGTCAGTTCATGATGTTTTATGGTGTTCTTGGGTAGGTGTTAACAGTTTGTCTGGTGTTAGCTGTGAACCTGGCGTCCGCCGGATCAGAGAGCCTGCCTGATTCCTGCGATATTTGTCGAATTACTCTGGGGTAAAACTACTCATATGTTTGTCAGCTGTGAAGTCAAGGTGGCTCCACAACAGAAGCTAGTCAAACCTTCCATAACCAACATGTGATATCGTTCCTAATGGAATGGCCAGTGCCTCCTCATTCACAGGATTCGGCTGTCTGCGGCATCCTCGCACTCTAACAGGGGCTGCCCAGCAACGCTGTTTTCTGCTGACCATTTCCTCTGTACTGGACACTGGGTGGAGTTAGACTAGAAAAACAGACAATGGTGACCTGGGTGAGGGAGAGAGGGAAACCAGAAAGGTGTAAGCCTGAGGTTCTACAGGGGACAGGAGATTTACTGCAGGCCAATAACTGGAGCGGAGACGGTAAACATGTAGTGGATAAATGGGGGCACTTGTACTCTCAGAATCTGAATTCCCTCTTTCTGAACATTGCAACATCATATATTTTAAGTGTGCAAGTGTTTAATTGTGAAGAAAAAAAAACAACAGCAGCATAAAAACCAAACTGTCTCAGCACCAGAGGTCTCTGTACACAGCCTGAAAATTTTCCTTTGGAGCTGAACACAGTGATGCCTGGTTCACTTCTGTTTTATCCTAATTGCTGGATGTTCGCAGGACAGCAACTATGTCACATTTCATATGTGTGTTTTTAATGCCTTCACCTCATTTCATTATCTTTACATCTTATTACATACTTAAAATGTAATAATAGAGATATTTATTTCTTCTAATTTTTGATATTCTATAAACATATTGCCAGTCATTTAATTCACTGAAGTTTAGTGAAGCGGACGCCTCGATAATTCTATGAATTTTTTATCATTAAGTATTTTTAGGAGAATGAGTTTTCTTGGTCATTCTCAGGGGATGGATTGGTAGGATATTTCCCTTGAAACACTTGCAACTGTTTTGTTTTAATTCAAGTATACTGAATTAAAATGGCAAGAGATTCTTTGCTTTCCAGTGATACCTCACATCTACATGGGATATCTTCCTACTCACAGTTGGGTATACCAACAGCATCAGTAAAATCATTCCAACCAACCAGAACAAACACAAGGCAATATAAGATGTTTAGATACAATGGCCTGACTGAAGAACATCCAAACCACAACCCCGAACCCACATCATCACCGTCTTCTGATCACACAGACATAACACCTAACACATCACCACTGGAAGCTACATGTACCGTGGCAAACCCGGTTACGTAGATGCACCTTTGGTTTTGTTTTGTTTCGGTGGCTCTGCCAAATAGCAAGATTATCAAAGCTAGATTTCACACTAGTCTGAAATGATAGTATTTGTGACATGCTCAAGCTGCAGCAATGAGAATGTGCTTATTACTTCTTGTGCACCCATCGCATTAGCAAGGAGATCTCATACAAATACTAGTACAAGCTACAGAGATCAGTGGTTGTAGTTTGGTACCTATTAAGCTTTCAGTTAAACTTTACGATAAGCTCTGCATGCATGTCATTTAAACAGTTAAACTGAAAAGTCATCTTGCAATGTCTCCCTTTGTTTTGTGACTTTGTGTGAAGTGAGTCCAATAGATGGCCAGGCAGCTGGGTGTTCTCCCCTACAGGGAATGATGAGGACTGATGAATGGTCCTGTCCCTTTCCTTGTCATCCATCCAAATTATGTAGACAGTACTTCCTCAGAAAGAATGACTTTTTTTCCCTCAGTTGGGATGGAAACTCCAACTTCACAACATCCGAGCATGAGTCATATGATGAGATATTGCTCCATGCACTGCTGCGCTGAGGCTATCTATCTCTCTCTCTCTCTCTCTCTCTCTCTCTCTCTCTCTCTCTCTCTCTCTCTCTCTCTCTCTCTTCTCTCTCTCTCTCTCTCTCTTTCTTGAGAGAGAGAGAGAGAGAGAGAGAGAGAGAGATGCAAAAAATCAGCTTGATCATTTTCTGCAGCAATCCAGCTTCTGTTTGTCCTCTTTCTGGTCAAGCAAAATGTAATGCATTCTTTGATGGTGCCTCTGTACCTCTGCTTTGAAATTATGTTGTCCATCCTTCTTTACATGCTTAAGAGACAATGTTTTCTTTCCACTTGTCTTGAAAGGTTTGACCTGTCTTGTCCCTCAGTTCCCCACCCCTTTAAGGGTTCTCTCTGTGATGTTCCTCAGTTCCCCACCCCTTTAAGGGTTCTCTCTGTGATGTTCCTCAGTTCCCCACCCCTTTAAGGGTTCTCTGTGTGATGTTCCTCAGTTCCCCACCCCTTTAAGGGTTCTCTCTGTGATGTTCCTCAGTTTCCCACCCCGTTAAGGGTTCTCTCTGTGATGTTCCTCAGTTTCCCACCCCTTTAAGGGTTCTCTCTGTGATGTTCCTCAGTTTCCCACCCCTTTAAGGGTTCTCTCTGTGATGTTCCTCAGTTTCCCACCCCTTTAAGGGTTCTCTCTGTGATGTTCCTCAGTTCCCCACCCCTTTAAGGGTTCTCTCTGTGATTTTCCTCAGTTCCCCACCCCTTTAAGGGTTCTCTCTGTGATGTTCCTCAGTTTCCCACCCCTTTAAGGGTTCTCTCTGTGATGTTCCTCAGTTTCCCACCCCTTTAAGGGTTCTCTCTGTGATGTTCCTCAGTTTCCCACCCCTTTAAGGGTTCTCTCTGTGATGTTCCTCAGTTCCCCACCCCTTTAAGGGTTCTCTCTGTGATGTTCCTCAGTTTCCCACCCCTTTAAGGGTTCTTTCTGTGATTTTCCTCAGTTTCCCACCCCTTTAAGGGTTCTCTCTGTGATGTTCCTCAGTTTCCCACCCCTTTAAGGGTTCTCTCTGTGATGTTCCTCAGTTCCCCACCCCTTTAAGGGTTCTCTCTGTGATGTTCCTCAGTTTCCCACCCCTTTAAGGGTTCTCTCTGTGATTTTCCTCAGTTCAACACCTCTTTAAAGTTACTCTATATCTTGTCTTTCAGTTCTCTCTATCTATCTTGTCACAGAACTATAGTGGGAACACATAGAAAAATGACCCTTTTGATCAAATACTTCAGACGGAGCCACAGCTCTGGTGTAAAAACAAAGAGAGAAGGAAAAAAAAGTGAAAACAATGGCATGTCATTAACATGTAAACATTACTATACATGTCTTTTTCTATTGAGATTGTTTGTTTGTTTATTCTGTTGAGATCAGTCTGAGCACTCTGTCTGCATTTGACAATATGAGCAGACATTCATAGTCTAATCCTTTCCAGAATGTTAGTCAGCACTTATTCAGGAACCCGTATGCACATTTTCTGGCAAATCTTGCAGTGAGACAGTGAAATAATGAATCATATTAGAAGAATGTCTGCACAGGAAACATGTGAGCCTCAATTAATCTCACAACCAACTCTGCATCTGGCTGAGGCTCATGAAAGGGGGACAGAGGGCAGTTGGTGTTGACTGTGAGGAATATTGGCATTATTGTTTGGGAGAAAAACAAAGGCCAAAGAATTTGAAATTAAATTAAAGACAGAAATGTTATTTTCAAGTGTCACGTGCGGTCAAAATAAACAAAAATAAACTAACCATCTAGGAGAAATGGAAATGGATCTCAGTGGGAAGGATGGTGATAGATTCTTTGGACATTGTCATGATTCTGGAGGTAGCTGGTCAGCTTCCGGACGTGTGGGGTCGGTGGATGTGCTGTCAGAGCGCTATGGGCCCTTTCTTAATATCAGCATGAGATCAACATGTTAATATCAACTTGACTCTATATTATTATTAGTAGCAGTAGTATTAGTAGTAGTATGTAGCATTACATGTATTCCATATTGTATACACCATATTACATACTGTAGTATGTGATATGTAGTAGTAGTAATTAGACATAACAGTGACTAATGTGTGAAATGTAAAGCATAGACTGTACATATGATTTAAAATATTATAATAGCACTAAAAGCAAGTAAAGGAGCCTGCCATGATTCTCTGTATAAGAAAAATGCATGAACATTAAGAGATACCTCACTACGTTACCCAATGTTTTATTTTTTATAAATGTTTCCTAAAAATATGGTTTGCATTAATGTTGGTCACAACTGGACTTTAACATTTGCCAAAGTTGCCAAAGTTGATGCATTAACAAAATATTTTCTTACATAGCATATCTCTACCTAATGCCTTTACGGTGCTGTGAGGGAGTCGCGTGTGGATGGGATTAGTTTGGAAGACTCAGGGAGAGAGAGCGAGAGGGTGAGAGGGCGAGAGAGAGAGAGAGAGAGAGAGAGAGAGAGAGAGAGAGAGAGCGAGAGGGCGAGAGAGAGAGAGAGAGAGCGAGAGGGCGAGAGAGAGAGAGAGAGAGAGAGTGAGAGGGCGGGGGAGAGAGAGAGAGAGAGAGAGCGAGAGGGCGAGAGAGAGAGAGAGAGAGAGAGAGAGAGAGAGAGAGAGAGAGAGAGAGAGAGAGAGAGAGAACACAAAATGATAAGATCAACAGCAATGGCCCTTAGCAGGCCATAAAAAGATCTATAATTGCTTTACAGACTGAATGTCAGATGAAGATGCCGAGAAAATGAACAGTGATGAAGGGAGGGCAGCTGCTGGTATCCCCCTGTTAGGCCCATAAATCCCTACATGAACAGAGCACATGGTCACAACCTGTCCTGAATCTGTTTAGTTTACTGTGTGTTGATAGCATCAGTAAAAAACACAGCTGGAAGCTCATAGGGCCCTGTTCACTCCTCTTTACAGGAGTATCACCCTCACACAAACAGCTTTTTGCATGATATGAATGTTTTAAGTGCAAGTGATGATGCATTACCAGCCCCTGCAAAGGTTGCAAACATAATGACTGAATCGCCTAGGGGATATATATTCACTCATATTCAAGATTCAAGATTCAGGATTCAGTTGTGACTCGTGTGCTGTAAATCTTATGTGAATCTTTTTCACTAGGATTGTTTTCTAAACAGCCAAAAGCATTGTGTTCATAAAGTCATGCAGTTTAGTATGTTCAGTAGTGTACTGAAACAGACCTTCTCCTGCCATCTTCATGACATGCACCATTGCTGTTGTGTCCCAGACTCACTTGCAGATGAAAATCATTAAGATGGATGAGTGTGGAGATGCAGTGATGAGGTCTAAGAAGTGAGGTGTCAGTGGTGAGGTCTAAGCAGTGAGGTGTCAGTGGTGAGGCCTCAGCAGTGAGGTGTAACCAGTCAGGTGTCAGCGGTGAGGCCTCAGCGGTGAGGTCTAAGCAGTGAGGTGTCAATGGTGAGACCTCAGCGGTGAGCTATAAGCAGTAAGGTGTCAGTGGTGAGGTCTCAGCGTTGAGGTCTAAGCAGTGAGGTGTCAGCGGTGAGGCATCAGCAGTGAGGTCTCAATGGTGAGCTCTCTGCCATGAGGTCTCAGCAGTGAAGTCTCAGTGGTGAGGTCTCAGTGGTGAGGTCTCAGTGGTGAAGTCTCAGCAACAGCTGTGATGCTTCTCCTATTGGTGAAGCTCATCCCTTCCTAAATTACATGTATGAAATTTAGCAGATGCCCTTCTTCAGAGCAATATACAAAAGTGTTTAATTATTACTTAATTCTAATTATTTCTCAGTCTCTCTGAGAAAAATTCAGGAACTATGTACACAAAATTTAAAAACAGAATTTTCAGAACAAAATTGTTTCTACGGGCAAAAGTCAGTAACCTCCCTTGGCACTAAGCACATCATGAACTCTTTTGGAGAGACTGTCCTGAGGTTTTCTGAAGTAATCTTCTGGTACCTTTCCAACCAGGTTCCATTCCATTAAGGTTCTAAGAGAGCCAGGTCCCTGCTAGTGCTCAAGAGTAAGGGGAGGTCACACTAAATACTTGCCACTGTATACAAGCTATTTTATCTGATTTTTTTTCTTCATTTTTTTAACACTGCATACACATTTCCTGTATTTTCTGGTTGTATTCTAATAGAGAGGCTGAGAAATTATTATTAATGATCATTGTACCACTGCTAAAACAACAATCTAATGGTGGCCTAAGACTTTTGCACAGTTCTGCACTAAACAAGTCAGGTCATGTGCAAATATAACATCTCCATAAATGTGCCTGATTAAGTTTAATTAAAATGCTTTCCAAAGAAGCAGGATTAGTGGTGCTTTAAATACTGCACAAATAAATGAGTCTTCAGACTGCATTTAAAGACAACAAGAAACTGCTGTACAGTTAACCACTGAATGTTCATTCCACCAACTGGGTGCCAGTACAGAGAAGAGTGTTGTTGCTGGTCTTCCATGAATCTTGAAGGATGGTGAGCCAAACCGGGCCGTGCTTGAGGCCGGGAGGGCTGGAGGTATGGATCAGGTTTAGGCCGCCGCCGCCAGGTAGGAGGCAGCAGGACCATTTTTGGCCTTGTAGGCAATTATCAGAGTTTTAAATCTATTACGAGCAGTAACAGGAAGTCAGTGCACACAGTAGTGGCATGACATGGGAAAGCTTAGGAGCCTCGAAGACCACCTGTGTTGTAGCGTTCAACCACAGCAATGGTACATTATGTACATCAAACATATATTGTAAATAAATCAGAGTTATAGACAAACAGATCTGCTTACGTCTTTGCAAAAATAGACATCAAGAATGTCCTGTTATGCATAAAGTAAAAATACTGACTTCTGCATAAATATCCCAGTCTGATTTAAAGGACTGGTTGTGCTAGGTAAGTGCAGCTAGGTAAGTGCACTTGATTTATGACTTTATGACATTTGGCATCATGCATGCCTGTCTTAAACGGAATAAGAAAACACGTTAGCACCTCAGCCCAGCAAAGCAATGAATGAAAAGTCTGATTTTGCTCTGTTTCACGTGCATATACTGGCTCTGTCCCTGGAGCCAGCATAGACTTGTACAGGTGCTTGTACAGTAAAAGGAGCGCAAGCCAGGAGAGTTGGCTGGCTGCCAGGACCATCCCTCTTGAAGTCTGCCTCCATTTGCTGTGGTTGAACGCTGCCAGACCTCTCTTATTATCCATGGTATATCCACGGTATAAGGAAACACTCATAAATAACAAAGTGAGCCTTCAGCGATGATGGGCATGTTAAAAATGGAAAATCTGAGAGAATTTACGCATTTAAGTGTTTAGGGCTCACCTTGTATCAATCGTGAAGATTGTGAAGACAGATACAGTTAGGCTGAGCCTTCTCAGGATAATAGTTCATACCTGGAACGTCTTGTCTTAGTTGCAGCTTAACTGCTGAAGACTCAAAATCATTCTGTGGTAGCAGTTTATGCAGCTGAAGTCGAACCCCTTTGGGTACAGCCCGTTACCCAGAGGGCTTGGAGTGCATCTTTGGCGTGATGCCCAGAAACTTGAATACATCAAATTCCTGCTTTCAGGGACAGGCTTCACAAGTCACTCTTCAAAGAAGGCTAGCTGTAGAGGACCCTCGCCAGTGCCATATCAGACTAAAGAAAGGCTCTTTCTTCTGAAAGGACCTGCCTCAACAAGCACTGTACTTCAGCCACAGGCTGATCTCAGTCCAACTCTCCTACCCAGTTAACAAGAGGGAGAGGGAGAAGGAATGAGAATGAGAGAGAGAGAGACAGAGAGAGAGAGAAATGGTTTAAGAAAGAATGACGACAGATAAAATGGAGAGAACAGGAAAGTATGTGGGATTTTCCCATTTTATTGGGTGCATAATTGGAGCGCAGCCAGTGGAAAATGCTCCTGAAAAAGGTATACATCAAGTAGTCAACTTTACAATCAGTTTAAAACTTTACAATTAGTTTGCAGTTAAAGTGGTGGGGTATGTAATGCCTGAATTCACAGTGCTTAAATTTAGTTGAATCTTATTATCTCAGTAGGTATTTCTATCCCTTCTTGGGTATTCTCTCACTGTCTCTCTCTCACCCACTCACTCTCACTCTCTTTCTCTTTCATGTTGGGGACTGACCAGTTGCTTTGCTTCCTGAGCTTTCTAAATGATACCATTGTTTTGCTGCATGCCATTCTCATGCTAGAAACTGCAGGGCATCGTTCTGAGTGTGAGCCACAGAGCCTCTGGACGAGTCCAAAATCGTAGACCTTAAAGTCAGACATGTGTGCTCTTCTAGGCTGTGGTTGCTGGTGGCAGTTTAATTGTTGCAATAGCCTGTAAGAGCATGTGGAATCATGGGCATTTTCTTTCACTTCAGGCTGGGTATCTAAGTTACTCTACTTTGTTTTGTTTATAAATTGTAGCGCAGTTCATCTTCTAACTATTTCAGACCAGTCAGTATTCAATCAAATGCTCACTAGCCATCACAGTGGCTATCATATGGAAAACTCTGCTCAAGGTTTTCTGCATCTCCCATCCAGCTCCGCCCTGGGCCCACCCACAGATAATTATCCACACCTGCAGCTCATTCATGGACTCGTTCATGCACATGCACTGACTGGTTGCCAGACTCTGTTGCACAGTCTTGCTTGTGTCGTGGCAACTCTGTACCCCGCAGACAAGCAGCCTCTAGCCTCCGAGGCATGACAACAGTGTACTGTACATAGGAAAAGGCTAGAGCTGGGGTCAGATGACCTTCCACCCTGTCCAACAGCCACACAAATAGGAAGCAAGAAATATATAAAATATGCCGGTTGGCACATCTTCACTAGCCCCTGTCTGTCTTCTGACATCATCTCTCTCAAAGCTGAAGGAACATTGGCACTGTATACACGAGCGTCTTGTCGGCAAAATTTGGGCACGTCTTGTTTCCAGAGTACAAAAATGTAAATGTCTTGCATTTAAATTAGGAACCGAACATATTCTGAAGTTTAGCTTTAGAGAAAGGAGTGTATTAGTTTGATCCATGTACTTGGTTTTATATAATTAATGGAGAAAACATGAGAATGAATGAGGGATTATGGATTAAGCACCTATACAAGCAGCAAAAATGATCTAATCCACTTCAGATTCCAAGTGACGGTTGTCTGAGAGTCACCCAAAATTCATTCTAACATACAGCTGACGTTTACAGCATTTAGTAGATTCCCTTATGCATAGTGACTTACAAATATGCTTTGTCATCTACCATGGAATGCCAGTACAATAGGTTAGAGTCTAAGATACCATTGAACTGTTAGATGCAGTACTCAGTGCTGATACCTAGAATTACAAAATTAGCATAGTAAAGGTGCAATACCAAACAACAATAAGCACTAATACCTGGGAAGAAGAAACACCATAGTGGAGTTCAGGATGTTACCAGACAATAAGATATTTCAATCAGTGCACGATTAGTGACCATTTAAATACTGCACAAATAGATAAGTCTTCGGTCTGCATTTGAAGACGGTGCAGGAACTTTGCTGTTCTGACAGCCACTGAATGTTTATTCCACCATCTTGGAGCCAAGACAGAGGAGTGACTTGATGCTTGTCATCCACGAGACTTGGAGGATGAAGTTTGAAGTGCTTGATCAGCTTTGAGTGCTGCCATCATGTAGTGGGCTGGCTTGTCTCACACTGGTCACTGCTACAAGGGGCTACTAAGGGCTACTAGGAGCTAGTTGTGCAGCTGACAGTGAGGCAGCCCAGGTTACTGAGTCAGCGTGTAGGAAGCACAGAGCAGGTGCAAGGTCCTGAAGCTCAGATGTGCCAACTATTTTGGCTTATATAACACACAAGCAATGAAAGTCACTTGTCTGTTTTACTGTGAGAAGAGGAAGGAAAATGTCTCCTGTGTCACTCCTAAGCTTGGGAAGCAATAGTTGGGGACGTGCATGGAGTTAATTAGCTGATTCCACGTTGATTTTCCAGATTGGAATGTTCAGGCTACCTTTACTTTCAAATTTCTTATTCTCATAAGGCACAGAGTGATAGCAAGTTACCTTTGCTCAGAAACCTTTGAGTGTTCACAAATCATTACTCTTGTTTGCTAGTTACTAAATGGTTTTTTGTCTTTATTTATGTTATCAACGACACCTGGCCTGCATTGATGTTGGTCATACCTCTTGTGTTCACGTTTTACCATTTTTCAGGCCATAATTATTACAAAAAAAGAACAGAATTTAAAAGAGCATGTTCTATAGATACTGCTTGCATTAATATGTTAAAGTGCAATTCTACAAATACAGTAACTCAGTATTTAAGTAGCTTTTTAATTAAGCTCATAATTGAGATAATTTCTTCCAGATTTTACTCTGTCTACTTCTTCTCTTGAGTCAGTATTACACAATACCACATTTACCTAATTCACATTATACATTTACCTAATTCACATTATACATTTACCTAAGTGAGTTGTTAGGCTACCTATCCCACCATTGCTCTGTGGGCTGCAGTGGGACTCGGTTGTTCATAATCCAGTCAGACTTAGCTTAACGCAGGGCTCGGATGACATCTGACCAAACGCTAGTTAGCTAGCATATCAGTAAGGGCTCTACGGGCATGCAATCCTCTCCAACCAAAACAGTCCAGCACTAATGCTTCTCATCCATGACTTCTTCTGCTGGGGGACAAGAAGGTAGCAATTACATCTTACTTCAAAAGTGCCGCTGAGTTAAAAGAGAGTATTCATGCCTTCACTTCGGCCATCTTCAGCCTCCACCCTCCATGTTTATTTAGATGAACGATCGAGTTGGGAAACAAGTGTAAAGTGCAAAAAATGTTTGGCTTGGCACGTTTCAGAACATTACTATATTGACTTTTAATGTACCAAAATATCCCATCAAATGTATTTTTATAGTCTGTTTTTGGGAAAATTGTTGGGGGGGGTAGGTCTTATATGAGTAGGGACTGTAGTTCTTCTGAATGTACATACCACTGAATTTGCAAAGTGGGCCTCCAAACCAATCTCAAAATAAACCCAATGAGATATGTCCTACCGTGAGTTATCTTACGTATGCTAACTATTAGATGTTCAATTAACAGAGTAACCGATAGTTTGCCATGTCAACAGTAAGCTGTGTCATCAGACTGTAGATTCGCTTCCCCTAGTGCAGGCCTCTCTAACCGCAGAACAGACTCAGGTCAACTGCTGAAGATAAATTTAGTGAAGTGTATATGCTTAGACATTTCAACTCTGTTTTATGAGGTTTATTTGATCTTCCAGCAGAATAAGAATATTGTATAAGTTATGATACTTAAAAAATCAAAATCTTATTTTAGGATAAATCTCCAGCATCTAATGTCTGGGTAAATGTCTGGGGAAAACTGTGGTCTATAAGAATGAACATCTGTTGTAATTTTCCTTTACAGTTTATTCTAACAGTATTGCTTGAATATTAAATGATCATATTTCTGGACATGCATGCTTTTCCCATCTGCTAAAGAGGGTTCACTGTCTGGTGAACTCTCAGCTTTAAATGTGATCCAAAATACAGACTTGCCATCACCTCGCTTGTAACTTCATCAGGACTTCAGTTACCAAGGAGCTCAGGCTATAAACAGTTTGTGTGTGAGTGTGTGGTAGAATTAATAGTGGGTGTAGAGGTACGTCCAAGTGTGTTTGTGGAGAGAACCTGACACTTCATGGCCCTACACTACCACCACACCCACACCCACACACGCACACGCACACGCACACGCACACGCACACGCACACACACACACACATACACACACACATACACGCACACACACACGCACACGCACACGCACACGCACACGCACACGCACACGCACACACACACACACACATACACACACACACACGCATACACACACGCACACACACGCACACACACACACACACACATGCGCACACGCACACGCACACGCACACACACGCACACACACACACACACACACGCACACACACACATACACATACACATACACACACAGAGCTGCATGGTCTAGGATGAGAAGTAGCCCTCTGGAAGCAGCACAGGCAGGCAGGACCGTGACTAATTCTACTGGTTATGCCGGGAGTTTCTGCAGTACTGGTGTTACAGTGCATCTCAGGTGTCTCCAGTCATTTCATCCCACATGGCACAGATGGCTTTTTCCTCCAGAGCAAACAGTCCCAGTCCCAGAGCAATGCCTCACCCCCACTTCACACCCGTTCCCTCCGAAGCTCCCTAGGGTCCTGCAGATTAGACTGGGTGGCTGTGAATTCTTCCCCTCGTTAAACACGAGACTACATCACTAAATCATGCCTGTGCTGCTGCATACACACTCTCTATCTCTCCCTTTGTCTTTCTCTGACTCTCTCTTACACACACACATACACAAACAAAACACACACACACACACGCACAACACACAAACACCCTTGCATCTGCCAAAACATCTCTCCTCTGAATACAAAAGCTGTCACTTGTACATACAGACGTTCCTTAAGAGACTATATATGAATTGTTTAAGCATTTCTTTCGCACTTAGCTATGTTGTGAAATTCCTGCATACATAATTTATTCATGTGTATAATTATTATTTTTTCAGCTGTAGTCAAATGTTCACTAATCTGTGTATCCACATGAGAATATTCAGACATAACTGTGAGTCCAAGGTCTGCTTTCATAGCCAAATGGGATAATTATGGGAGATAATCACTTTGAGTGTGAGATAAAGTGTTTATGAGCATTTGTACACCCTCACTTTTACCACTGCACTTTCTCTCTCTCTCTCTTGCTCACACACACACACACACACACACACACACACACACACACACACACACACACACACATTTGGTGGAACCAAATCCAGACCAAGCTTTTTTCAGTTGGACTGTTCAGTAAAATACAGCCTACCATGCATGATAATGATCAGGTTCACTTGGAGGGGACATTGCACCCATGTTACTATTGCTGATGTCGAAGGTCTGCCTAAATGCATTGCTGATTTACAGTTGTTTGCCCTAGATGTGCTAGACATTTAAAACTCATGTATTTTCACTGACATCTTCACAAATTCTACATATGGAATCTTACACAGTTTAAGTTAATACTGTGTAAGTATTGAAAAAAATCACTATAACCCATGTTGGATGTTTGTAAATGGAAAATACATTGTGATGGCTGAACTCAGGTGCTTTTGCTATGGGTTGTACAAAAACAATTATAAATGCAATGCAAATGAAAGCATAAATGTGCTTCCCTGACTGCACAGTGGAGTGTTTCACTGTGCCTTTCTGACTGCACATGGTACACACTGCATAGTGGAGTTATCACGGGACGCTGCCCCCCACGAGTCATGTGATACGGCCTGCCGCATGCAGGGGGGTTCACCTTGTTTGTGGCCACGCCTTTTGTGATTGCACACACCTGCATGGGGTTTCACGTCGTGTCTATTTCAATCTCCGCTAGTGTGTGTATGGGGTTGATCATTGTTAGTCTGCTGTTATATGTTAAACACGTATGTAGTCATTGTTAAGTGTTATTAAGTGTATATGTTATGTATGAGTGCCACCAGTGTTGTTCGCGTCTTTGATTAATAAATGTTTCACTTTATCGAGGGAGTCTGTGCGTCCTGCTCCATGCCCATCAGCACTCAGGCCAGCAGATTCATTACAGGAGTGTTTCCCTGTGCCTTTCTGACCGCAAATGATAACTACTGCACAGTGTAGTGTTTACTGTGCCATCCTGACCTCACAAGGTAAATACTGCACAGTGTCCTTGAAGGTCTCAGAGGCTTTACACTAGAAACCTTAACCTGATAATCACCAGTAAATGTGGCCATTCTCTGTTAACTGCTTGCTAACGCTAGCTAGACAATGATTTACTCAAAGCTGTTTTCTAAGCTAAGATGGGTTTCAACCACTTTATCTTCCATCAGCTTGATCGTTATACAATAATTGTGTATAAATAAAGGCAGGAAATATGCGTAGAAGAAATCCACAAATGCCCATCCACAACACGACGTGTGCACAGATCCCTTCATGGCTTCAGTGATGCTGGAGAAGTGCAGATCTACCGTGTGCCTGTCATGGACGGCAGCTCCTCTTTGGCCTCATGATGACTGGGCAAGAAACCAATCACGGCTGGCCAGCAGATGTGCTTTAGGCTATCTGCTCACCTCACCGCGGTTTGGAATGAACAAATGTTTAGAATAAAGTGGGCTGCGAGTGCATATGCTGTAGTACACATTCCTTTTCCTTGCCCACCTCTCGCTTTCCTTTTTGATGATGTACGTGCATTCATTCCGGCCGCGTCAACATATTCTCTCTTGCTCTATGAAGACATGCCCAGGTGACACCAGGCAGCGGGTAGCGGGCAGGGGGCATAGCAAGCTGGGCAGAACCCAGTGGCTTCAGGGCTCCTGGAGGAATTGCTGCATTTGTGGTATGTGTGAATGTGGCCCCAGTCAGTGCAGGCCCACGGGCCAGCCCCTGTAGACCACGCTCACCCTCCTTTATTTGTTCAAAAATAATAAGAGTTAAACTCCTCTTAAGAAGAAAGGCAGTCGAATTTCTCTCAATTCAAGTGCAAACGAAAGACAGATGAATAAACATAGAAACCATCTGAATCATCACCAGTGACTTTTTATGGATTTGTATATTTGTGTATTTGTATGCATTAGCCTTGGCTAAAGATAAGGAAATACTTAATGCTGAAGATAAATGTGAGATGGTATTTGCCCTTCGAAGGTCAGTTTATAAATATATCTTGGGAGAGAGAGATACAGGAAGAAATGTAACCCAGGGAAAAGAAACTGAGGATGACTGCTGTGTTCTGCCATAGCTTGTCGTCCTCTGTGGGCCTGGGCTTGGCTTTTTCATTCACTCTTTGCCTCCACTGTGTTTCTAGTTTGCACTCTCTTACCACAAGTTCCTCGCTTTAGTGCCTGTCAATATTAGCTCAGGATTATTTTAAGGATGGCTACAGGACAAAATCCTGTTATGGATTTAAAAAAGGTCTATGCAAATAACAAGAGATCCACCCAATCAAAGCAAAAAACCACTAACGAATATTTGTTATTTGCTCAGAAAATGAGGATGATTCATCTAAGGCATTTCTGGGGACTTCTAAACTTGGAGTGTGCTACTGAACCTTAGTGTGGAATGGCAGAACTGAGGACAGTGGTTCAGTGAGAAAGAAGCCGACGTTCCCATAATCAGAAGAGAAACAGATGCACAGATATCTGGGGGAAACCTAAAAGAGTCAGAGGGTGTGGTTTGACCATGATATAAGGGAAAAGCAGTTACGTCACCTACTGGGTAAGGGTCAGAAGGTGAGGTTATGGGCCCCTTTGAGACACAGATGTACAGGTGCTAACCCCTAAATCAGGTCACATGTTGTAACGCATGAAGTATCTGCCCCAGAAATGTCCACTTTTCTGTTTGATCCTTGAATGCTGGCAACTGTTTAGGACAATTAAGAGAACGTATGCAAAAATATCCAAATTTAAATTATGCCACCTGCTGGCTGACACACATAAAAGAATTAAGAGTCTCAGCTGACGTTCGTTCACTGTGCCCAGATTCCCCTGCACCAGAAAAATGAAAGCATAAAATATAAAAAGGACCCGAGTCTATTACAGATTTGGATGGTGAAAAGAACGGTGAGTGCAGTGACAGCAGTCACACCTCTGCCCAGAATCTAGAGTGAGCAGAACAGAAAAAGAGCTCCGTGTCTACTGCAACTTGCCCGCTGCAAATATAGAAAGCACATCTCTGCACCCAATCGCAAGTACACTCGAAGCGCTAAAACGCTGCCTTCTTTGAATGTCTGCCCAGGGGCTGGGAAGGGCTCTCCGGCTTCTTTGGGCCTCTCGGTGCAGAGCCCTGGTGGGGTTGTTTGGGACCCACCACGCCAGGTGCACTCCACATGGCGTTGTAGCGCCGCTCCTGGTTATCTGGGGATTTGGGGAGTGATGAGCAACCAGGCTTAGAGCAGGACGCCAAGATGCTGTTGTTAAAGATGCTGCCCCCGATCGCTCAGTAAGACAGCTATTACAGCCATTTACGTCCATGCCGTGGTACAAACATGGGTCGTTACATTTGATCTGAGCATGAACCGAATGGAGTGGAGAATTGGCTTCTGTCTAAACCATGTTTAGTTACAGTGCTTATGTGGCAGAGGGAGGACCATTGACTGAACCAGTCACATCTGAGAGTCCAGGAAGGATGAATGAGTTTGCACCTGCGCAGGTCTTTCCTCACTGTCGTCCGGCTGACCTCTCAAGGGCTGGACCATGTTGCTGACAGAGGTCAATGAGGCTGGTTTGTGTGGTGACGTCGAGTGATAAACAAGACATCGTTATCTGTAAAAAAGACTGAGAAATGTTTCAAAATGCAATTACTCTGAAGTGCCTCCAAAAAAATGGCCTCCGAGTGTAGTCATGGTTACTAAAATGATCATCTGTATTGTCATGCAGCATATTCACCTAAGTGACCAAGTTTATTTCGATATGTTAGATTTGTCAAACTATTGATTTTTGTGATTTTAAATTCATGTAAAGCCAGTTTACCTCATTCTTTTTAAACCATAATAGACTTTTTAGAGTGCTTATCTAAATGATACGTTCATCTTAGTTCACTGGTACCAGGCTTGACAGCCTTCCGTCAGAGTTACTGACTGCCGGTAAAGCTCAACTATATGGCTATCACTGATATGTGATGTGGATATCACACAACATGTGATAGAGCTTAGTTTATGTTTAGATGATTTGATCTATACATTGATACATTGATTTTAATTCATTGATGCATTAATATATTGTTACTATTGTTATGCAAAAGCCAGACAAGTTGATGCTGGGAGTTGCCCAGTTTGTAAATTGGTGGTTTACAAGAGTTTTCATCTATTGGTAGCCCATTTGTTTAGCACTATTTTATCTACATTCTTGAAACTTTTCTACACAAATTTCCCCCACAAAGATAATTCAGTCTGAATAGCGATCTACTGATGAAGTGTGCAGGAGAACTGGTGTCTGCAGCTATTGTGAAGACTTTACAATAGCTGCGAACACCATTCAGCCTGGGAACACCATTCAGTGCAAATCTTTAGAATAAGAATAGCATTATTTCACAGTCATTGATGATAGTATAAAAATCAGAAAATCATTTTTAAAATGAATCATGAGTTATAAGGAAACCTTTTTTTGGTAGATCATTATGACCACTGAATCGGTAACATGTGCTCACCCCTGATTATAATAGCAATAATACTGCATTTGTGCTTCAAATAAAGGAAAACTAAGTATCAATACCAATTACGTACAGAGTACTAATATAGTGTTGCACATTGTTATTTAGTATATTACACATTAATTAATGGCATAGTTGCATTGTCGTTTAATGTAACCTTTGTTGAGAAGGCAATACGTTTGCATAGCCACAGTGAAAAAAATGCATCCTCTTGAATTTGCATGTGTATAAGACACCTTTTATCATTCACATATGATTAAATTAACTGAATTGAAGTTCAAATATATATGCAAGTACATTTTATAAATGAGGCACTAGAATCCATCCTGCAACTGTCATAAGTAGTCAAATCATCAATAAGTGAACCAGGCAACATGCCATCGTACTTCACAAATGAGGTGCCATGTTTCAGATCTGGAATAGTTCATGAACTTTCTCCGTTCTGCATCCATCAGCAGTCTTATCGTAAGAGGCCAGCTGTGATTGTTTCCCACTCAAACCAAGCAGGAGCAACTGATGACACAAGTGGAATCAGGTGAGCTCACGCTTCACTGGATTCACATCCTGCAGCTACTCTGGCCCATTGCAGATACAGTATGCCTTCGTCTGCTTTAACCTGTGAAAAGTGATGGAAAAATAAAATTGAATCCATGGGTTAAATTTGTTTCATCTGTCCATAAGACTGCTCTACAATCTGATGTCTGTGGAGACATCTCTTTGCATTATTAACACAATGACGCCTTCAGTGTTCATGAGTTCTTCAACAACTTTTCAGATTTTCTGTTGGACTGTTTCTCTTCTATGATCAGTTATCCATTGGTGTATTTGCACTTGCTAAGTTCTTCAGTGTGCTGGTTCTTGCTTGGTTCCTCAGTGCCCCAGACATTTGTTTTGACGCATCTCGTCGCTTCTTTCCACCTCATGGTGGCCTGATTTAGTGCCTTAGACATCTTCTCTCCTCATGTGGAGAGACTCCAGGCGAAAGCGTACAATCTTGAGCCAAGTGCAAATGGCACATCTAGAATCAGCTCTAGAACATGTGAACTTTCTTTTTCCAGAAATAACCAAGCAACACCACATAGCCAGTGAAGGAACAACTGAGCACTTTCTAATCATTTTGTTTATTTATTTCATTATTTATTTATAGGTGGCTATGTACTGTGTACACAAAGAGCTGTGCCTGCTGCATGGTTCTGCTGACATGGGCATGCAAATCCTCAAATTAAAGCTAGCACTCTACACTCACAGACATCATTTGATTTCAAATCCCATGTCCTGGAGAAGGGACCAATGTCCTGGGGAAGAAATTGTGCTGAACGTCATTTATTGTAACCTCAGTCTCTCTGCCCCTGTGGAAAATGCCCTACCTACTCCTCAGGGATCAACATCTCCGTTCATTGGCAGAAATGACCCGAGCGGAGCCTCCCACTTCCATCTTCGAGCCTCTCTTAGAAAAGCAGATGAGTGTGAGTGGGGTTGTTTGTGTGAACACTGCTTTGGTCGACAGCCCATATTTCCTTGAGTGGAAAATCCCTACACAGTAGCAGCCAGTGTACCTACTGAGCTAGGACTCTCCCACACTGTTTCCAAGAGCCCCCACCTCCACCTGACCAGTCTTCCATAGATACTCCGCCTACACCCAACTGCTTTCCATTCACCGCTTTTATTAACCCCCGTTGAATAATCTCCACATCTTACAGCATCAAATAATTGAGTTCTTTTATAATCATGTTTGCACAGTGGTCCCCCTCATAGCCTCAGGAATTAAGATACCACCCCATCCTTATTAACCACCAATCAAAAGTCAGAACAGTAACCCATTAGCAATATTACATCAAGTGGTATTATGCAAAATATCTGCTGAAAGACGGACAGTCCTGTTATCACTCTGGGTTTCATTCGGTTTCGTTCAGTTTTATGCATCTCGTGCTTTTTAACCGTAGACATGTCATGAATGGCCACACTGAAATCCCCTACCACAACTAAGCCAAAAGCAACAGCTATGAAGAAAACAGCCTAAGATGACACAAGGATGAAACCTTGAGAGGAGGCAAGACTTGATGGGGAAACAGATCCTCATCTGGTGGCACTGCGTTATCAACCACAAACCTTACAAGAGCTTTTCTCCCTTACAAAACCTCCTAGAGTGACAGCAGGCAGCTTATCGGAGGATATTTGTCAATGTCCTTGTTTCATCAAAAAACTGAAGATTATCAGTGGTCAAGTTCTGAGTCACTTCAGAGAGGTGATTTGGAGGCAGGTTACTGTAATACAAGCTTGGATTACAGTTACCTCTGATACCTCTCTTGCAGGGTGACTCAGCATACAGTTCCAGAGGCCTTTAGTAGGATCTGCATCCAAAAAACATGGTGATGTCACTTCATTACTGGCACCTCCTTGTCTGAGGCCCAAGTGGGCGAAGTAGAGTTTTGGCATCTTTTTGCAAAGGAAAATCAAACTTCCTGGGCCATTCCATTCCTGGGTTCGCAGAGGAGGAAACGAAGAATTAAAATAGACAACTGCAGGTGTCACTGGAGACCGACAAGTTAAAAGTTTATTGGGCTTCCACACTGCTGGCCAAAAGTGACTTAAATGGCAGACAGTTCTCAACACAGCACTAATACTGACCTGGTAGGAGCATGGTGTTGGGGGCTGGACTGCTGTATCAGGTGCATCAGTGTCACTGCTGGCTTGAGAGTGTTTCCCACCCAAAAGCAACGGTCCTGTGGCAAGAGACTCACCACTGATGAAGAGCTGAAGGATGGCTAACAAATTGCTCATGGCAAGAAATGGACTATACACTCTAACTGTACACCTGAAAGGTGATTCTAATAAATAGGTGTTTCTAATAAAGTTGTTGGTGAGTGTACAGTATGTTCTTTGTGGGACAAGTTAATGAACCACCTTTACCCATCCGTTCCTGGCCATCCCAGTCAGATATTAAATTTGATACAGGAGCAGCCATAAATGCACAAATGAGGCCAAATGCATAAATCACTGGTGCAGAACTGAGTTGCCAAGGGCTGATTGAAAAATAATAGATATGGATTTCAGGGTAAGCTTTAAAACATTTTTATATTTGTGTTTAATATTTTTAGGA
This sequence comes from Electrophorus electricus, assembly GCF_041902795.1. Taxonomy (NCBI): domain Eukaryota; kingdom Metazoa; phylum Chordata; class Actinopteri; order Gymnotiformes; family Gymnotidae; genus Electrophorus; species Electrophorus electricus. The sequence continues at coordinate 29,952,004 of NC_137499.1, forward strand.
CCACACACTGTATTTTCTGAGTCCATGTAAGAATCCTCAAAACTAGCAATGAACTGCTTGTAGGACACCACTTTTTGATATTAACCCATGAAATCAGTTGTTTATAATTGTGTTCAACAGGATCATATAAGATATTATAATTTACAACTGCTTACCATATCAGACCAGTTTCATTTACAACTGCTTACCACATATCTTACTATGCACCACATAGATCAGTATAGAAATCTATTGAATCTTGATCATAAAGGCTGAAATAAATGAAAATAGTGTCTAAATAAGAGAAATAGGAGCGGAAGGCTATACAGTATAACACAGAGAAACAAGAGAAAGGCTATACAGTATGAGAGGTTTGGCCCACCACATGCAGTGGGAGGATCTTTTGTTTATGGTCAATGTGTGCAATGTGTTGGGCATTGTTGAAGTAGCGTGTTGTTTGTGTGGTAGTGTTGAAACGTAGCATTCGTAATTGTTAGTCTAACTCGTGTTAATGTTAATGGAAATAATTGTTAATGTTAGTCATCGTCAGTGTTCATGTAGTGTGCGTTACTGTTTACATTGTTTGTGTTACACGTGAGTGCCCCGTTGTCATTGGTGTTTTGTGTTATTAAATGTCTCGCACGTTGAGAGAGTCTGTGCGTCCTGCTCCACGCCCTTCGGCACTCAGGCTCACGTTACCGAAACAGAAGAGGAAGGCTATACAATATGACAGCGAGAAACCAAAGGGGAAGGCTGTAACGTTTAAGGGTTGAGGAGGATGCAGGGACGATGCGGGAGACTGACCAGCCTGGCGGGGAGTGTCCCTCGCCAGCTTAGGTAGCGGCGAGTGTCCTGGCTTCGGCACATGCGCGTCGGGAAGCGCACCAGCTGTGTTGCCCGGTTCCGGTGCTGGTGCCACTGCCTTTTTGCCTTCATGAGGCTTTGGCGTGGGCGCATGTGCTCTGGGGCTCTTCACCTTAGGCGGGGGAGCGTCCTCCTCCTCCAACGATGCCTCCCTGCTAGCCACCCAGGTTAGCCTGCTCACTCTTGGGCGGCGTGCCCTAGGTGGTGCCTTAAGTGTTAGAAGCTCCTTGTTCTCTAAGCTTTTGGCATCGCCATGGGAGGGAAGATCCCTATGAGGGTCCTCTGCTACCGTCATTGGACCTTCCTCCTCCTCGGAACCCCTATCGGACCGCAGACAGACGTCGCTGCACTCCTCTGTCTCTCCGTAATCTCTGTATCCCCTATGATCATCCAGGCAGGGGTCATAGGACCCAGCAGAGTCCATCTCCGAGTACCGGTCCTCTTGGTCCGGCTGTCCTCCGTAGGCCTCTGCAATGTCCAATCCCGGACCATACACAGGGGCCCCCCCCAAAAAAAATTGATCAGCGGGTTCCTCCCTCCCTGTAGTTCCATGAAGCGAGGCCAGGATGAGGGAAAGTCTCTCCACTGGAACGTAGGAGTCCACAGAGTCCAACTCTGAGGACTGGAAATCGTTATACCAGTCCAGGTCGCCCGCCGGGGTTCCGTACAGCTCCCCTGCTTCCGCACCTGGACCTGCACCTGGAGTCAGGAGGGTGCCCAAGAACACTTCCTTTCCTCCCCTTCTTCTTTTCGCCTTTCCCAGGCATCCTTGGTAGGTCGGTGTTTCTTTAACGTTTAAGCATTAAACAGGATGCGGGGACGAGGCACATTGAACAAAAACATCTCGTTTTAATATCAATGTAACATGCACGACTCAACACACACACACTACATGGGCGAAACACCGTCAACTTCAATGATACGGCATGAGACTTATATACATGCAATACAATTACACATAACAAGGATCAGGTGAACGAAATGAGAGGGCGTGGCTATACGGACACAGACACACAGGGGGAGGGGCCGTACCGTGACAAAGGCTATACAGTATGACAGAGATGAGAAGGTGTCCAAGAGTGAGAACAGGGAAAATGTCTGAAAATGAGCTGGAACAGTAGGTGAGACATGCAGAAACTTACAAGAAGAAGACCATTTTAATTTGAAATAATGAATTATAAAATACAGACAAATATATATCTTATTCTAATGTTAATGTGACACTGGAATTTTCCGGTATCTCTGGACCCAAATTTAGAGCATCTAGCGTGGTAGATTTTGCAGAAACAATAAACAGAATACAAATTCCACCCCTCCTTCAAAGATTATTTGTAAGAAAGTATTCATAACACTCCTTTCCTTCATAAAATAAGGAATTCATACAGTTCTCAATGCTACTAGCACTCCAAAGGTGAGTCACTTGGCACCAGAAATGTTCTGTAATTTACAGACTATCCATATGAGTCTAAATGAACATGATTTCCTGAACACCCAGAGCCTTTCATGCTGAACCCAGGAGCTTCTATTAATTCCCCACACTTTCCTTGGCCTTCAGCAGATTTTGTGCTGAAATGCATCTACTCAGACAGGTCTAAAAATTCCAGCAGTGTTTCTAAGCATTATTATTCGTACAAATACAGGCAGCATGGTGACACAGAAAGGTAAACATGTCACAAAAGGGATGGTGTTGGGACTGGAGCCACTGGTTATGTGGGAGTGGAGCTCAGTCAGGATCCCATGAGTCAGGCCACTCTCCCTGTGTAAATGGCTAGCCTGTCTGCCAGTTAAAAAACCCTGTTGTTCCTTGAAGTGGCATTTAAACATTATCTGAGTGTCCCTCACTGGCCAGCTGGGTCATGGAAACATTTGGTCAGCTGTTGTAGTTGTGAAATTGAAGTGGCCCGCTTGGGTCATTCAGACCACAAGGGATATGAAAGCTTCTATATTTCTTTCTATTTTCACCTAATTGGCCTTGTCATGGGTTGAGCACTAAGTTGAATATTAATATAGCACAAAACTTTAGTTCTGCCTCTAACATGTTATATTCATATAACATTAATTTGTTTACTTTGCCCATGTTATATTAATATTAAAAAACTAAACATTTGTTTGGCCCATCTAACATGGCCAGAAAACAGGGTGATGGTATCTGTCTATGACTGATCTTGTTGACTTTAAGGCCCTAAACTTCCATTATCTATTAGATAACTCATAGCCATTTAATCTTTATTTAACAAATTTTAACCATTTTAAACCTGAGCTATTGTAATTGGTGATTATACAAACAAATTTACACAGACAATAATAAACCAGATGATTTAATTGCTAATACCTTTTAACAATACTAGATCAGCTTGGAACTATTCTGTGTGTAAAATGAAAACATGTTTTACATGTATACTAGAATACATCATGGATGAAAACATTGCTGCAGGAATTAGCTATTAATTTAATTGACGTCAGGTATAATTACCCTATTAAATCCAATGTAAGTCAATAGGCAGACAGAGAATTTGCAACTGTTACATTTATAATTTTAATATATAATTTAAACACATTACTCCACTTCTTCGCTCCCTTCATTGGCTCCCAGTAGCTGCATGCATCAGATTTAAAACCTTGATGCTTGCCTACAAAGCCAAAAATGGACCAACCCCTTAGTACATGAGGTCAATGGTCAAAGCCCGATCCGTACCTCGAGTACTTTGAGTACTTCGAAGTACAGCTCAACTTGAAATACCTTGCTTCAGGTCTCATGGACAACAAGCATCAAGACTATTTTCTGTCCTGGCTCCAAGATGGTGGAATGAACTCCCACTTGCTGTCCAGACAGCAGAGTCCCTTGCACTCTTCAAACGCAGACTGAAGACCCATCTATTTGCAGAATATCTAAAGGACAACTGACCCTGCTCCCATACTGACTGACTAAATTAGTACTTATTGCAGGGTATTGTTTATTACACTGATGTTGTTTCACAAACTCTAGCACTTATTGTTTATTGCATTTATCATTGTTTAAGATAGACCTTATGTATTTTGCATTTCTAGGTATCAGCATTGATCCCTGTATTTCTACAGTATTCTAGTGCATTGGTATGTTGGACTCTAACCTACTGTACTGTACTAGGATGTATTCTATGAGTGAAAGACAAAGCACTTTTTTAAGTCATTCTGGATAAGAGTGTCTGCTAAATGCCGTAAATGTAAATGTAAATTGTTTTAGTTTAAGACCACTTTTAGACACTAGCAAGCACACCACTAGGTTGTGCAGTTTAACCTCATTGCACTCTGCTAGCATATCAATGGCAAGGTCCAACTTAATTTGTAGGTGGGATGTCAGCAGCATCTCCTCTCTGTCAGTCACATCAGCCATAGAACATGTTGTATCTCAGTGATATGACCTAAAAATGTACTAACCCACAATGATTTTCAACTTTTTTCTTGATTTATACCAGAATAGCACTGTTAGGCTACTGATTATGTTTGTGAATGGTCATAAGGTTTGGGCCTGTCTAATGAGACCTCGCTGCTAGTAACTCAATGAACTCAGACTACATCTGCAGCCCAGAAACAACTATTTCTTTTAACTGATAACTGATAGGGCCTACAATTAGATATTTTACTTGATTTAACTGAAAACAATATGCATTTTCCCCTTTCATTTTAAGGAGATATGTTAAAATTATGATCTTATGATTGCAGTCACGAAAGCCACACAGCTGAACACATTTAGAGTGGTCAGGCCCTTTTTCTTTCTCAATAACTGCCTTTAGACCATTAGGGCCTCGCACAGACAATCAGTAGATGGCAGTATTGTCCTTGTGTCTCTATTCTGACATTTTGTTAGAGTACCTAAAGAAGCGGCATCATGTTTGGCCACATGGGTTTGCGAAGGAAGTGAAAATTAAAGGCAAGCATGGGCAAAAAGACTCAAAATAAAGCCTTCGAATCTTCTGATGCACAGAAGAAGGAAATAATTAAAAGGTAAATCGAAATAATTATAACCCATGAGCAAACATCAGCGGTGGTCCTGTTATCAACAGACCTGTTAGCTAGCTGGCTAGTTTTGCTGTCACGTCGTGCCGTAGATGCGTTTATGCAAAAGACGAGTTTATGTTGCCTTCTACACTTTGACATGTGGGCATAAAGATGTGGAGATTCCTACACCGGGCAACCCAGAATTACTTAAAACGATTTACTAATAACAGCAAGACACTAATACTTGCACAGATACTAAGTGAAAGCGATATTGATATTGTGGTCATTGTTTGCATCAGCCAAGTTAATTAGCTAGCTCTGTCTGTTAATACAGCGGCATGCAGTAAAGAAACCTCTGCCTAAAAGCCTTATTTTAGCTTTGCTTTGTATTTGAATATGCAAAATTGGTTGATGACCGTTAAGCTAGTTAAGAGGTCAAAAGGGGAGTTTGCTTTTACACTAACACTGCACAGAGCACAGCATGCATGCAACTCAAAACACTAGAGAAACTGCAGTAGCAATATAATATCACATGCAAAATGGCTAATACCCGCTCTTCCTTATAGTGGCATAATTTATCAACATTATTATTATTATTTATACTACAATGGTTGTAATAACTTGACACAATGATTATGATAGAATGTATTAAAATACCAGCTATATTTGGACGTTTTGGGAGGGTTAAAGTAAAGTGTATTTCATATTCTTGTGATGAGAGGACTCACCCCAAAATGAACCTAGTTGAACCTGAGTATGTGAGACCCGGACAAACTGGGTGAGCCACCAACTGGTATTGAAACCCAAGTGTGGAGCAGCTAGGGAGCTTGGAAACAACAACAACAACAAAATACAATAAAACCAAAAACACGAGGCTCAACCAGGAGCTTGGACTTGGGGGAACTCCAGGGTGAAAACTCAAGGCAGGGATAGAACTGCCTCTCTTGGCTGACATGCTCAAAAGGACAACAAAAGGAAAACTAAAATGGACAAACGTGGCTTTCCCAACCATGGCAGAACAGGCTAGAAAAAGCAGGGCAGAGGAATCCCATGAGCTAGGAGAACTCTGGGGAGGGTTGCTGGAACCTAAACTTACAGCTCGTACTACAGTTTAATAGTAAATATTCATTGTTTACACTCACTGCAGTTACACAGTTAGACACTACAGCCCAACCGTTGCTGGGCACAATTTGCTAGCCACACTCCGACTTTTTATCAACAATGACACTGACGTGTGAAAACCCCTAAGAGCAGCATTCCAGAATAATACCCACAACCAGGGCATTACCATGTCAGTGTTATGATGAGATGGGCCACAACCCAAAAAATATCCAGATGGCAGTGGGCCTCTTCGGAATATGACCCATGATGAATGGGGTAGAGCACAGAATCACCAAATGTGTATTGTGTCTGTTAGGCTACAGCCTGTAACTTACAGTTTTCACGTATAAAGTAGGTATAACCAATAAAGTGGCCAGAGAGTGTAGCTGTAAGGGAGGTGCTTCTGATAAAGTGGATGGTGAATGTATGAGAGTATATGCATTCACCGAAATGTTTCAGAGTAGGATTACACCAGCTGCTGTGAATGTCTTTAAATCTCCCCATTTCAAGACTGGTGGAAGTTTTCAGAAAGAGCAGTCTATCTTATTTTTATTGCTGTTCTGAGCAGGGCAGTTTTTCATTTTAGTGCAACCTAGTGTGTGAGGCTCTTTCTTCTGTATGTGTCAGAACCAGTCACACACCTGTCATGTGTTTACATAATCGCATACATCATTGTCCAGCAGACATTTTATGTTATAATGCCATTTCCAAGGCTACAAAACGCAGGTAGACTGGGTTAGCATACTACATAAATGAGCATGCAAAATGGGTAGAGTAACCTCAGACTGGCAAACTGGACTGGTGCTCCAATGATGAGGAAATCACACTCTTCAGACATCCAGGAAAGGCTGAGGGCAGGGTCCTGAAAAGGAGAATTCGCCTCATAGTTGAACTAAGGACACGGGAGGAACAATGTGGTTTCCGTGCAGGGAGTGGAAAAGTGGACCAGCTCTTATCAGGCTTTGTGAGGGACCATGGACTATGCCTACCCGGTCTACATGTGCTCTGTGGACTTGGAAATGACAAATGACCGTGTAGCTGCATAAGTTGTGGCAGGTGATGCAGGATTACAGAGTCACAGTTTCAGGCAATTTAGTCTCTGTATAAATGCAGTAAGAGCGGTGTCCATATTTTTTCTGTTAAGTTCGGAGACGTTCATTGTGGGTGATGGGCTCCACCAAGGGCGTGTCTTGTCTCCACTCCTGTTTTGTTTTCATGGATGGTATATAAAAATGAAGCCAAGGATGCAGTGATGTCCAGTAAGGAGGGCTAGAGGTGGCATCTCTGTTATTGGCAGATGTCCTCTTAGCAGCGTCTGTCATGGACCTTCGACACACACTTAAGTATTTTACAGCCATATGTGAGGCGGATAATCAGCACTGAGGTCTAGGTAGCGTCCTGGAAAAGAACAGAATGCTCCCGTCACGTGAGAAGACAAAAACTTGAGGAGTTCAAGTATATTGGGCTTGCGCTCACCTGGTAAAACAGGTAAAGCAAGTAGTTTGGTAGACAGCACCATGGTTATGCCTTCAGTACCCCAGGACCCCACATGCTGTCACACTGCTACATGTAATTGAAAGTGGTGAATTGGAAACTAGTCCTAGGCTGAAACTTTCTGTGTACTAAATAGTCTATTGTCCCCGTCCTCTGATTACGAGACAAGGATAGTGAGTGAAAGAGTGAAATTGCAAGTATAAGCAGTAGAATTGTTATAGGATGTGGAGCTCTGCAATCCTTAGAGCAGAGCTGCTGCTCCTCAAGACTGAAGGCGGTTGGAGGTGGTTTGGGCATCTCGTCTCAGGTGTGGGGACTATACCCCACAGCTGGCCTGGGAGTGTCTGGGTGCCCCTGAGGAGAAGCTGCTGTCTGTCACAGGCAATATCTGGGCTGTTCTACTCAGCCTGTTCCCACCACAAGCCTCCCCAGGGAAGGTGGGACGATGCTGTGTGTTGTGCCTATTTCTACATCTGTTTTTTATTGTTACTGATTGCCTTTTTTATATTTCATTCCTTAGTAAAAAGAAGCTAAAGAAACATGCGAGACCTGGAGCAGAAGAACATCTGGAACATATACCTTTCCGTCTGCGTGAAATTATGAAAAGCAAAGAGAAAATGAAAATGGGATCCAGAAAACTGAAGAGAATGATGAGAGGTATGAAGTGAAGCAGTGCTCAGTGACCTCAATCCTCTTCACTCCATTATCAGAGTCCCTCTAAAAGCACAGCACAGGAGCTTCTTGCATTTCCTGTTTTATTCATTTGAATCCAAATGTCCAAAATAGTGAGTTTAATATCTGGGTACCTGTGGTCATGTGTTTGGGCTTGCCTATTTTAGGTGATTCTATATAAGTGTTGGGACAGAAAATTATAGTAAGGAATGTATTGTTTTCAGTTTACACTTGGTGTGCTAAATATACTAGACTATGCTAAGTACCATTAACATTTACAGCATTTAGCGGACGCTGTTATCCAAATCAACTTAGTTGTAACTGAAGACAACTTGAGCAATTGAGGGTTAAGGTCCTTACTCAGGGGCCCAATGGTGGCAAATTGGTGGTGGTGGAGCTTGAACCAGCAACCTTCTGCTACACTGTATAATACACTGTAATACAGTGTAATACACTGTAGTATACATTAAGTTCAAAAAAGAAGCCAAGTGCAGAACCAAAAGCACTTGTGACAGACAGTGACAGGTGAAAGTGGGAATATTTGACGTGTGCAGGTGAGTGGTGACAACTGGTCCAGCTCAGCAGGTGCCGGCTGTGACCAGGGCGCCATCCCGTGGCCGCACCGTCCAGAACCAGGCGCCTGAGTTTTCCCCTCACATTCCAGGTACCGTGATCCCCTGTCTCACAGTAACTGGAATATAGAATACAACTATATACTATATTGCATAGTACAAATGGTTATCTGATTTTGTGTAAAAAATAAAATAAAAAAAATTCTAAGAGCTCAGGCATTTTTGTATAATGCTTTTATTTAGATTTTTATTACTGTTTAAAATTTTCCAGATCTTTGCTCAATGCCAAATTATTATTTTAAAATTACATTTTAAATATTGTTTGCCGATTAGACATTAGACAGCTGATTAATCAATTAATTATTGTCATAAAAGACATAATCCAGAATAATAAAATCTAAATGCATTAGTCAAATATTTTTAAAACTAATCTCTAGCTACAAACTCTGGGGCATATGGTTCATTACATTCTTACATTGTACTAAGAAAAACCCATTAATGTCAATCTCCCAAAGGCAGATGTTTCGAGGCATCCCCAACAGCTGCTATTAATCTTTGTTAATGTGTTTCAAGTAAGCAGTACTGAGTGAGCTTCACTTGTAAAAGTTAGTAGACATGATCAAATGCATTTAACTGTTTGGTAAAAATACATTTTATATATATATATATATATATATATATATATATATATATATATATATACACACACACACACACACACACACACACACACACACACATACACACAAAATCAGAATGGGAAACTCAGTGATGGGAAACTCAGTGATGCTGAGTATACTGAGGATTCTGGGACTGAGGAAAAACATCCAGTGAAAGGGGATCCTGTGGACGTAACTTGCTGATGAAAGGGGACAGAGGAACATTTCAGGAATCGTTCTGATGAATAGCTGTCCCCAGTCAAGCATGTTGCAGTCCAATACAGCGCTGGTGTTCCAGCTAACTTGTTTGACCACACAACTCGTCATTCCTCAGCACGAATGGCTTTAGCAACAGACAAGCAGTTCGAATGCCACTGCTTTCTAAGAGAAACAAAGACAAGACTCCAGTGGGTAAAAGCGCAATAATTTGCAGTGGAAAAACCTGGTCAGATCAATTCAAAATGTGAAAGCAACATGAATTGATGAGTCATTCTTGTCAGGTGCTTTTCAGGTGTCAACAATTCAGGCTGGTGTGTGCATGCATGCGTGGTGGTGGTGGGGTGGGGTCCAGATGTGCTCACCCCCAAAACCGCTCAGATCGCTCTATTTCTCAGTGATAACTTTATGCACTTCTACTGTAATATTCCTCACATATATTCCTCATTCCTTAATTTAGCTGCAAAGTCCACGCAGGAGGAACCAGCCCATGACCTGGACGATATTCCAGTTCCGCACTTTCGTAGAGGAAAGAAGGAGACTGTGCCAGCTTATCTGCACCGCATGGAGCGAGAAACACAACATGTTCTTTTCCTCACCAAGAACCAGAGAGAGCGACAGCCCGAGCTACAGCTGCAGGAGAACGAAACAAAGTCAAAGCACAAGTCTGAAAAAAAGAAAAAGTTAGTGGCTTAAGGGTCATTTCCCCTTTTTTGTTTATTTACTTCTAATCAGCATTAACTCTTTTGTTCATGATAACATGCTTTTGATCTTGCAAGCTGATGCGTTTCTGCCTGTGCATGCGTACTGCTCTGTATGCATTTTCTCATTGATGTGTTTCTGTTTAGGTTTGACCAAGGGAGATTGCAGCGGCTTCAGAAGAAAAAGCTTGAGAAACGGGAAGAGAGAGCAGAGAAGGAGATGTTTGTAGGCATGTACTTCATTTGATGCTTTCATTTCTGAAATTCGTCTTCAGAATAGGTTATTGTAATTTGATGTTCATTTGACTTCTTCCTGAAGATGAAATACAATTTGGAGAGGTTGCCATGGCACCTCCATCACTCACTACCAAACCAAAGAAGGCCGCAGAGAAATTGCAGGTAAACTAGAACATGCGTCCTCTTTTATGAGAATTGTTTTTGCTTTGTGTCATGTTTACTGTATTTTGTTTAGATAATGGAAAATGTAATGTGACCCTGTAGGAATCCTCATTAAAGTAATGCTTCACCTACCTTAAACTCAAATGCTGGTAATAGTGAATTAAACCTACCAGTTGCAAATGATCATAAAGCATTATCATCCTAACTTGTTATGCATCTTTCATTCTTTATTTTCTTTAGCATCTTGATAGCTTTTAACCACGCATTGCTATATGTGTGCATTGTGAATTCCTCTAGGGGGCATCCACAGGTCTACTTCTGAGTTCTATGCTTGGTCACAGTGTGGTTTCAACATCCAAGCCCTCTATGGCGAGGCAGAGGATGATGGAAGAAGAGCGTGAGAGGGTGGTGCAGGCCTACCGCCACCTGAAGATGCAGAAACAGGAGCAACAGGAGAGGCAGAAGACGGGCTTAAACAGACTACGGCATCCCCAGTGAGCTCCTCAGGAACACTTCAAAATACTCTGCTGCCTGCAAGATACGGCAGAGGAGAGAAGATCATTATCTCTTCATAATGTTCATAATGTTTAAGATGATGGGAGGTCAGTGATCTGTGAAGATAAAGTAACCCACATGCCTGTAGGTTCTGGATTTAAGATGATGCGAAGTCAGTGATGTGTGAAGATAAGCAGCCCACAGGCCTGGAGGCCAGCTGTATGAGCAGAGAAGACTACATGACATACAGGCTTAAATTTTTTTATGGAGAAGAAAATGTGTAAAAATAACAGTAGTAAAAAATAATCCACTCAACTACACAAGTGGAGGTAAATAAACTTTACACTGAAATAAACTCAGAAAGGCTCAGACCTAATAAAAATTATTTTGACAAAACTTGTATTGTGGTACTTGGTGGTGGTATGATGTATACTTATACAAAGTAGTCTAAATGATGCAAATGAAATGTGCCATGGTTACAAAACATATTAAACATGTAAACAGTTTCAAAGGTCAAAATGAAATGTGTAAAAATGGAATTCAGTGCAGTAGGGATAGGGTTCCATTCAAAGGTTTTCATAATTGCAAAACCCAGGCCTGCTAAATCTGTAGTTACCAGGATCAGATACAATGGGGACAATGGCAGATCCTTTACCGTTCACAGCTTTTTTATATACCTTTCTTGAAATCTGACAAATATACATGAGGTTTCAGCTTTGTTCAGTAATGTTCTTAGCTGAAACAACAGTAATAAGATATTGTACTGCTTAAAGAGGACTGTGGGTTAATATGTAGATAATGTTTTTGTCTGCGCTAAAGGGGTTAAAACAAAGTTTTAGTGTCTGTTGTAGGGGGAACCTTACAGTACCATAATCTGTATAATCTAGAGAGTTTGATTATTATGAATCATTATTATGATGGGCAATGGAGCTATCCCAGGCATGTGTTCAGATAGTGGAAACTCGCCACAGAATAATCCCTCCCTAGAACACTCATGGACACAAGTAACTGGAAATGTTTTAAAGTTCTCTCAGAAACTGACATTACATATATCAGCACTGTATTTAACACACTGTTTCACATCTGTTCTATTGTTTCACTGTTTTATTCTCCAAAAAGACTTTGGAGAACAGAAACCTGAGACTCATGCCTGGCAGGTGTCATCTGGATAATACCCAAGATGTTGTCACCCACTATTACCTTCAGTTCCAAAGAGAAAATCTCTCTTAAAAAATCAAGAATGAGTGTACCTTGGTATATAAAGTCTGGGTAATCTGAAATGTTCAGAACTAATATTGGATATGTGGCTTTCTTTAAAAACTGATTGGGCTGCCAATTTAAACATATGGGGTTTTAATTTATCTTACGCCTGGTGGACACTACACAACTTTCAAAATCTCAGCATCATTATATTGCACACAGAACATATTTATCATCTGTGACCTGATGTTTTGTGGATGTAGCAGTATGTACATCACAAGAGCAATCTCTCACCTAGAGAGGTCTCCTAAGAAGTGCACCGAATCCCTAAATCCTACTCTTTAACAAAATCACATACCAGAACTCTACATCATATGCCTGTCAGAATGGAGCCTGAGCAACTGAATATTGGTTATTTCTGCACTCATTTAAACAGCAGCAAGAAAATAGTGAATTAATGAAAATTGTGGATGAAGTATTGGTTAGGGAGGTGGTTTGTTTTGCAGAACGTTTACATTACATGAGTGGTCATCTATGACAGGAAAATTGGCTAAAATTGTGAAGTGTTCACTGGGCATGATTAGTATTAATGATTAGAGACCCTGTCCCATCTATGCTGCTAATTGTCAGTACAATCAGTTTTCTTTTATATACTCCCCAAAATCCCTTGTAAATTCCAAAGGGAAACAATTAGGCCCAGATGTCCTATTGTATCATTGAAACACTACATAGTGTTCAAAGTATAGTTGTAGTGGTTAATGCTAGTCAAGAGAAGTAGACCTTGAAAAACTGGCAGGTGGATAGGAAGCCCTCACAAAATGGCTGCAAGATTGCACTCCAAGTTGACTGGAGTAGATGCTAGCCGAAAGTGTTTAAGAAGAGTTATGTTAACTTACTGCAGAAGTGATTGTATTATAATGCTAAGGGACTCAAGGGTGCATGGTTGGAGGCTGGAAGTGTTACTGAAGAAAATCTGACAGAATTATTGCCCATTTTAAACAACTATTGATGGCCTTAAACCAAAATTTGCAAAAATGTTGAACATGGCAAAGTCTACCTTTGAGAACTACACAACAATTATAAGTGGTTGAGCTATCAATTAAGACAGAATAATGAGAGTAACACAGACTAAACCTCATGTCTCATGTCCAATTAGAGGACAGCCAGTCTCATGCTTTTGAACACTTGAGTATTGGTTCCTGCAGGTAATATTTAAGGGATTTTCTCATGTGATTATCATACTAGGATTGTAATCTGATTTCCTTATGATGACTTTCTATAACTAGCCTATCAAATTCCAAGTTGAATGCATCATTACCAACAAATCAAGGGTGTTGGTTGTTTAAACATAAATATTAATTATTGGCTGAGAACAAAGGTATAAATTATGTCCAGTACATCAAGTCAAGAGGCATTTTGTTATTGCAGCTATATACAGGTATACAGTGAAATGAAATACGGTTCCTCCAGGACCATGATGCAACACAATAGAACATAAGTGTAGACGATAAAAATAAAAACACAAATAATATATAGGGCAACACTAACCAGTACATGTTCCATATTGTGATATTTTAACAGATATGCTTACAGCATACAGCAGCCAGTACCCTAATTTAAGAACACAGAAAACAGTAGTTCAATATTTGTTGTCAGTCACTGGGAGTTGAGCAGTCTGGTGTCATAGGGGAAGAAACTTGTCTGGCTGTGCAAACTCTGGTGAATTATTTTTTAAGCCTCCTCAGGAAGTAAAGTTGCATGCTGGACTTTCTTGGCTCTGGAGCTGGTATTGAGGGTCCAGGCGAGGTTATCTTCTGGGTGGATACTAAGCAACAGTGGTTGTGACGATTTCTCCAGAGGAGCCGTTGATATTGAATGGAGTGTGATTGCCTCACACTTCCCTGAAGCCAACCACCCTCTCTTTTGTTTTTTTTCCACATTCAGAGACAAAGTTGTTGACTTTGCACCCGTCAGTTAGCTGCAGCACCTCCTCTCTGTACACTGACTCCTCATCCCTGCTGAAGATTGTGTCATCAGCAAACTTGATGTGGTTTGATTTGTGGATTTCTGCACTGTCCTGTTAGCCGAGTGAACAACAGTGGACTGAGCAATCAGCCTTGGGGTGCTCCAGTGTGGTACTGCATGGAGATATTGTTCCCGATCCAGACCAACTGAGGTCTCCTGTCAGAAAGCCCAGGGTCTAGTTACAGAGGGAGGCATTCAGGCCCAGTAGTCTCCGATTTTCCTCAGATTCTGAGGAATGATGGTTTTGAATGCTGAACCAAACTCTATAAACAGCATTCTAACATATGTGTTCTTTTTGTCCAGATGGGTAAGGGCCAGATGAAGGGTGGTGGCGATTGCATCATATGTTGAATGGTTGGGATGATGTGAACTGTAGGGGTCCATTGAGGGGGTCAGCTGTGTCTTAATGTGCCTCATGACGAGTCTCTCGAAGCACTTCATGATGGGCATGAGTGTGACAGGGAAGTAGTTGCTGAGGCAGGATACCAAAGACATTTCTAAAATGCCAATTTAACCATAAAGGAGCAAATTTCCAAACTCAACACATACACACAAATTCACCAATAAACTATAGCTATATCTAATATAGGTTACCACAGTTAGCTAGCTACATTTACCACCAAGTAAATTCTCAACGTGTGGAAAACACTATTAGCCAATGGGGGGGGGGGGGGGGGGGGGCAGTGGGGTCACCAGTAATTTTAGCTTGGGAGCCATAGCCCCCCAGCCCACCCTTCCTCTGCTGGCCCTAAGGTGGCGGAGAGGTGGCAGGCCTTATGCCAGAATACAGGTTGGCATACAAATAATTTTTCATTGTACACAGAAGCTGAATTTACCTGCAGAGGAGAAAGATCTAGACTGAAGGTGGTTGCAGTAATAGAGAATCCTGCTCAGACAACAGAGGCCCCACTACCTAATGCTGTTCTGACCTTGTACACCAGCGGTGGTGGAGCATGGAGGTAGGAGAGCAGTTTGGACTGTGTCTGTAGACTTCTAAATACATAGCCATCTTCTCCAATGTACACCTAAACAATGCTGTAGGTGGGGAAAAAGCCTTGTTAATTTGACATGGAAAATGGAAGAACATGGATTCGTTCCATGTCAAATATAACCGTGCTCAGCATGGCAGAACGATTCAGGTAGGATGGCTTAATGAGGTATGTATTCATTTATTCGGTTATTGTTTTTACATTTACCAGTGAGTATATTTTCTTAGCTCAAGTATAGATGGTAATAAACATCTCAAAAACAGTAAAAAGTTTACAAAAAGAAAAACTTTGTGCAGTTATGATGGCTTTTGCCATGGGCTTGGTGACAACACATTCATACAGGAAACCCACATCTTTTCTAAAGCTGGTAAACAAGTATGTTGAGTGGATTTGGATGTGGATTAACATCCCATAGCAGTGTTTTCTCTTGATAGCTGTACTTTTTCATATTCTTTATCCCAAAGTACTGGTGAATATTCAATTCTGTATTGCTGGCAGGTGTGGATTAATCACCTTTCTAGAAGTAGAATCAATGCATCATTGATAGAAACTTTGTATCAGTCCTTTGAATGCAATATCCCTATGTGGCCACTGTGTACTTTAGCTAAACAATACATGCTGTGATGAATCGTGTGGTTTGGCAGCAGTGTACTTACCAATTGCCATTAAAGGCTAATAATGGAACTTGTGTTTAATCAGTGGCCAGAATATAATTAATAATGGTGTCTTGGGCTGTATTAGGGTCATGACCAAGACATGACCACCTAACTGGAATACGTTTTTGACTTTGGGAAACAATACACAGAATGCAACCGTCTTCATAAACACTTTTGGATGTACTAACTCTCGTATATGCAGGTTATTGAATTCCAAGACATTTTTCACCTTGGATGGTTTGTCACCTATACAGCTGTGCCTTAAAGTTGTATAACGTATGCACAGCTTTGTGTGGATTAACTCATATGTGGCAAGTTTGGAATAACTCTTTGTGAAGCCACTCCACAAACGTTATCAAGCCTGTCTACTCATGCAAGAGGATATGCTGTATTGACAGTATAATGGCAAAGGACATGAAGATTACATCAATATAAACTCTTTATGGCAGCAGGCATTACTGTAACTTATGCCTTTACCTTACCCAAGACATCTTAAACATTGATAAATGTTCAGTTTGTGATCCAAAATCACTGTAAAAAGTTTTGTATGTACAGTCATGGCCAAATGTTGAGACTGAAATTTTTCATTTTCACAAAGTTTACTGCCTCAGTTTATTTTATTTATTTATTTTTTTGGATCCTTTTTTCCAAGCATTTTGTATGTTTTGTAACTTTTCATTGACAAATACATCCAGTTTAAGCAAAGACATAATACTTAGAGTTGACCCTTATTTTTTAAGGCAGCTTCTGGGCAAAATCTTGACTGATGGCAACCCATTCTTGCCAAATCAGTGCTTGGAGTTGATCACACATTCTGTTTGTTCAACCTCTTTTTGAGAACTGACCACAGGTTCTCAATGGGATTTAGATCTAGGGAGTTTTATGGCCATGGACCCAAAATGTCAATGTTTTGTTCACCAAGCCACTTGGTTATCACTTTTGTCTTGTGACATGGTGCTTCATCATGCTGGAAAAAGCATTGTTCATTGTTTATCATTCATCATTCCTGGATCGTTGGGAGAAGTTGTTCTTGGAGGATGTTTTGATACTATTCCTTATTCATGGCAGTGTTCTTAGGCAAAACTTTGGGCAAACCCACTCCCTTGGATGAGAAGCAACCCTACACGTGAATGGTCTCAGGATACCTCACTGTTGGCATGACACGACTCATGGTAGTGGTCACCTTTTCTTCTCCAGACAATAATTTGTCCAGATGTCCCAAACAGTCTGAAGGGAGTTTCATCAGAGAAAATAACTTTACCCCAGTCCTCTGTAGTCCAATCTCTATACTTCCTGCAGAATGTCAGTCTGTCCTTGATGTTTTTCTTGGATAAAAGTGGCTTCTTTGCTGCCCTGCTTGACACCAAGCCAGCCTCCAAAAGCCTTCACCTCACTGTGCATGTAGAGGCACTCACACCTGCCTACTGCAATTCCTGAGCAAGCTCTGCACTGGTGGTGACCGATCCCATAGTTGCATCCATTCTAAGAGACAGTCTTGACACTTACTTGACTTTCTTGGGCACCCTGAAGCCTTCTTCATTGCAATTGAACCTCTCTCCTTTAGGTTTTTGATTAAATAAATGATTGATTTAGGTGCAGTGGCTAGAATGCAGTAATTTATGTGATTAAGTTCATTTTCATGGCAATGGCAATTAATTAATTGCAATTCATCTGATCACTCTTCACAATCTAGAATTAATGCAAATTGCCACCATAAAACCTGAAGCAGAAAACTTTGTAAAAACCAAAACTTGTGCTAGTCTCAAAACTTTAGCTATGACTGTGTGTCCAAGCTTCCACTGCCCATGTGCCCAAAATAAGTGTTCAAGCTGCCATAAAATTACTATACTCAAATAGTATCGTAAAAAAACAACAACTTACTATGTGATGTTCAATCACTTAAAAAGTTTTAGGGCAGTCTGACACTTTTTAAAGTTAAAACAGATGTGACAAGCATGCATAGAATTTTCTTCCTATGACTTAATCTGGCTTGTTTATTGTAAATCAAACATATTGATCTTACCATCTTGGGCTGATTATTAGCAGTTCCCTGCCAATACTGTTATTTATACAACAATCATCGTGTGACATTGAAGAACATAGACTAGTTTGTTGGCAAATATATGAGCACATTCATTAAAGACACATTCATTAAAGACATATACTAATGCTATCAGTTATCTGCAGAAATGCCATTCAGATTCCCATGATTGCTATGTAGTCCATATTAGCTTAGGATTGCTTCTAGAAATTAGATGCAGTTGAGCAGGATATGTTTTAAAAACAGTGAAACTACACAATCTGCTTAAAGTGCACATACAAATACAAGGTTTATGATGGGCCTTTTGTTCACTTAAACCTAACCAGGTTATTGTCTGAGGTGTTTCTGAATACACAAGATAAAATGCTTAGAGGTTTCAGCCTTTCTGCCAGTATTCTTTGCTGACAGGTTGACCTAAACACTGCAAATGTATTGCAGAAATTAGGCCTATAGTAGAATTTCTTTACACAGGATGCTTCAGCAAGGTCTGCAAACTGCAGATGAAGGCATGATGCATATGAGCTGTGAACTGTTTAATTCAAACAGAGTCCAAAAGCATACCGAATCATAATTTTACAGTTTGTTTTTAGTAGTTTCTCACTTAGAACTGATTACAGCAATATATATATAGCTCTTAATGTTCACACTGAGTAATCCATTTAATCATTCAATCACTGAACACGTGCAGCATTCTTTTAATTTGGTTTACTTTTTTGGTAGGATATCTCTGCTATCATCTGTATATGTAAAGCAGTAAACCAATAATATGCATTCTAAAATAGATAACATGACTCATGTTATTACTTGTTTTGTATGTCCTAAAAAAGAAAAAAGAAAGAAAGAAACAGAAAATTCTGGTGGTTGTCATTTACAGACAAGATACACCCACACAATTCCAAAATATATCCAGTCTCTTTTGGCTGGCTGGGTGCCACAGATCGATGCATGTAACACTGAGAGAAGGAGAAACTCAAAATCAAAGCTGTTGTCATAGCAACGGCCCAGCCAGATTCCACCAATCAATGGTCCTTGTGAGGCTATGGGAAGGGCCACTGTCCTACATAAGGAGTGTGGGACAAGGAGCCTGGGCACCAAACAAACGCACCCAACACCTGCGCCCTCGACCACATTACATGCACACTAAGAAAAGGAAAAGAAAACTAGGTCAGAAGAAGAAGGAAAGAAAGCCTAACAAATAAGGAGAGGCTAATAACAGCAGTGCCACGTGCCACCCATTTGGATAGAAAATTCCAACAATGATCTGTCCAGCTACCCTGTTTGTGGTGCTTGCTGTCCAGATGGTGTCAGTAGGAGGAGGTAAGACAACAGATTTTCCTGTCTTGTTATTAACTGCCCAGATGGCATGAAAGCTTATGTTGCATCAAAAGCAGTATTAATACAGAACAGTAGGAGTCTTTCTCTTAAGCAACATCAGGTCACTGGATTCTGAATGATTGAATAAGCAGGATGTCTTCTCTGTTCCTTTCTCTGCACTTGTTCTCCCACTCACAGACTTTGGACAGTACATAAATAATGCAAGCTGGAGAACAAGATGAGAAGTGTCCTCAAAATATTTTTCAGCCTCCCTAAAACAGATTGCAGAATGTGCACAAGAATGCTTTGTTTGCAATAATCCATATTATCCTATAAATATTAAATTCAGATAAAATATATGACATGTCCAGCATGAGATAAAGAATGCTCTTTTCAGTCTGCATGAGAAGAAAATGAATATATGAACATATGTTCCCTTATAAGCTTTTTCTCTTTACCCCCAAGAGTTTTGATTGAGTTTGTTTTTTCTTTGTTTGTTTTCTTTCATATATAGCTGCTTGTTGTTGCTCTGGACATCCCCTAGTGGCAGAGGCTGAAATTCATCACCTAATGACTATAGCAGTTATTACACCGAACAGATGACAATTCTGACCTTAGGATTGGTTTGCCAGATATTAATTAATTATAGTCTTTAATGAAACATGTAATGACACAGTTCACAACATTCACAGATACTTACCATCTTCGTATTTGGCTGAAATGGATATCCAGTCTGTATGTGGTTTTTCTGTTAGTTGGTTCTGATGATTTTTCAAACGCAGGACCTTTTATTTTGTATGAGTTGAAATTCTCAGTATATATCTCCATCTCCATTTGACTTAATTGACTTTTACAATTTATCTGTATTGGAAAGGGTCTTTTGATGGTATGTTAATTTTGCCCAAGCTCTTTAACCAACACCCAGGAAAGCAGGGTGTCAATTATACGACAGTATTTTTTCATAATATGCAAGGGTCTTTGCAATGTATAAGCGCATTGCCAAGCAAAACCCATTCCATCTCGCCTCACTTCTGCAGCTGCCCTGAAGTTGGAGGGGTCAGTGGAGAACGGAGCTACTGTTCTGAACCATTCGATGACCCTGGTGCAGCGCCTGGAGACTCTGCTGGCTCAAGGGAATGGCAGCGACGTGATCTTACGTATTGTGACCCTCAGCACGGACGAGGTGAAAGTGATCCAGGCACACTCACTGGTGCTCAGCTTGCAGAGCGACGTATTCACTGAGCTCTTACACACAGCCAACTCCAGCAACCTCGTCGTCAGAGAAAGTGCCGACTCTGCTGCTGTCTTTGATAAGTTCATTAGGTGAGGGAAATATTTCAAAGGTAAAGTGTTAAACACTTGCATGGGGTTTATGTATTAGTTATTAACTTACATACACACTTCTGTGTCAGTATATGGCATACACATACTGTGCAAAACTCCTAAAGTGTTAAAGTGTTGAAAGTACAGTAAAATCTGACACAGAAACTGTAAAATGAATATTAGATCTTACAGTATGTACATAATTTCTTCAACCTTGAAGGCAACTTCACATGCATTAAACATTTGATTGGTGCAGGCTGTATTTCCTTTTAAAAAAAAAAAAACAAGCAACTGCAATAGAACCAATATTTGAAGTATACAGTATATAATAGGCATAGTTCAGCACAACAGCTTGCATCAGGTGTGAATATGCAGGAGAATATTTCTACACATCAGTGTCACTGCAGGGTGGAGCGCAATCTGTCATCCAAAAATATCCCACCAGCAGTGGTCATATTGGAAGGTGATTTTAACACCTTGGGTGCAAAGTGATCATGTTTTTTTTTTTTTTTTTTTTTAAAGCAGTGTGTGACCGTTTTTTTGGACCGTGTTAGCACGTTCGTTGATGTTGCCACCTACTGGACATCTGTGGCCTGCAAACCATGTGGAGCCAATCACGTAACATCAGACAGTGTTAACTGCCTTCCATACTTTAGTGAGAGCCAACTGGGCTCTTGTGGATTCCTAGTCACCAATGACTCTGAAATCACTGGGAATAATATTCTGGTAGTTTGTAGTTTGTGAGGAAATTTTATAAAGAAAAACACTTAATCAATTGACCATGAACCATGATTGGTTTTATGGTGTGTTAACACCTGCATCCAAGCAAGTTACTGTGCTTAAGGTGATTTCTGTACTCTAATGTGACCTCTTTCCTTGGCAGGTACCTGTACTGCGGTGACATCTCTGTGCACCTGGGCCAGGCAATCCCATTACATAGGTTAGCGAGTAAGTACCATGTTTGGTCCCTGCAGCAAGGAGTCACCCGTTATATGACACAGCATTTGTCTAGTGATTCTCCAACTGGACATGTGGTAACCTGGTACCAGTACGCCATGAAGATCGGAGACATGACCCTAAGGAACAGCTGCTTGCAGTACCTCTCCTGGAACCTGTCATCGGTGATCCAGAGTTCAGAGTGGCGCTCCGTCAGTGAGGAGTTGCTGATGTCCTTAATGCAGCGCTCTGACCTGGTGCTCCAAAATGAACTGGAGCTGTATGAAGCTCTGGAGGCATGGATCAGCCACAACCAGCCTGCAGACGCAGTAGCAGAGAATGCCTTGCAGGCTGTGCGCTACAGCATGATATCGCCACAGCACCTCTTCCGCCTGCAGAAACAATCACCGCTAATGCTTAAGTATCGCGAGTCTGTCCGAGACCTTCTCTTCTTGACCTTCCAGTTCCACGCCGCCTCTCCCATTCAGCTGGCCAAGTACTTTACCCTCAACAGCAGCCTCTTCATGCCGCGTAACTACCTGTCGCCAGCCTGGGGCTCGCCGTGGGTGATCAACAACCCCACACGCGACGACCGGAGCTTCAGCTTCCAGACACAGCTGGGCCCCAGCGGTCACGATGCGACAAAACGGGTGACGTGGAACGCCCTTTTCTCCCCACGCTGGCTTCCACTCAGCATGCGCGCCACCTACTCCGACCACGGATCCTTGCAGCCCACGCGCACAGACGGTGGACTGCCACGTGTAATCATCACTCCAGCCAACTCCAGTCCTGACTTTGCTGGCGTGAGCTTCCAGAAGACGGTGATTGTGTTAGCTCGGCAGCAGGGGAAGGTTGTGGTGCGCCACGTTTACAGCTTCCACCAAAGCACAGAGGAGACCGGCAATTTTCTCCTGGATGCCGACCTGCAGCGCCGGGCATCAGAGTACCTTATTGACAGCTCTCTCTACCTACATGTCATAGTCAAGCCCATCTATCATAGCCTTGTAACAACCAGAAAGTAAAGGCTTAAATGGGTTCATTCTCTGATATGAAACTCTTTATCTCTGAGGTCATACAGTTTACATTTTTTAAAACTTATTTTTCCTTTAGCATAATCCTAGCATTAGCAGTGCTGATTTTAATGTTTTTAATGGTATAATGGGTTTCACCCATACATTTAACCTTAAAATACAAACTCATGGTGAAATTCATTCCATATCCCAGAAGCCTACATATATTACTAAATGTTTAGTAGTAAATTATTTGTACCAACCAAAGTCAATTATATGTATAGTATAATATTACATGTATAGTATGGATATTTTTCTGTCATTAACATACTGTTAAGTTAATGATAACCAGCTGCGCTACCATTTTTGTGCTAACCAAAGTTTAATGTATTCTCTGTTTATTTATCTGCAATATAAAGACCTTGAATATAAGATGGTGACAGTGATGATTGAGAATTTATATGCCAAGAAGACCATTGTCTCTGACTTGCTCCTGAAGAAATGCTAGTACCATTCACCCTTAGCTTAGTATTGTTTCAATAAAGAGGTAATGTGAAAAACATGACTTTTGTAATAAAGGTAAAAAGAAATTATGAAACTTCAAAGCCATCTTGAAACTATAATAATATTAAGACCTTCTTTAATAATGATGGCTGTTTTTTGCACCATTAGTCCATGAATGAATGACCTAAGCACTGGTGCTAAGTTGACTGCCTTTAGACAGGCATAAGTCAAGAATGGCTATTGCTAGCAACATAAAAACCAAGCCAGTCATGGCTGTCACTCTGCTGTGCTCCAGGAACTTAAAAAAATGAAAATAAACCTAAGATATCATTTTCATGAACAGTGAAAATAATAAGTTCAGCTACTGTGAATAAGAGGGAACTAGAAGAAAAAAAAAAAAGATTAATTTAAGCATGACTTTGCAAATGTGTTTAATTTATTTATTTAAAGATTCACACAGACTGTTATGTTTGGTGTATCAGTTTGATTTTGAATACGAAATCCTCATTTGAATCTTAGTTTTCACAAGTAATTTAATTGCCATCTGTGGATGAAAGCGTTCTGGCTGCTATAGCACTAACCTGCATTCAGTGCATAAACTGATCTCAAATCACTTTTTGAGATTGACAACATCTGGGATCTTTAAAAGCACACAACGGCTTATATATGCAAAGCTACTAATATATGTATTCTCCAATGGCATGATATTGAACGATATTATCACATGCTATGTAATATTTCTCAGAATCCTTTTAAAACTTCAAAATCGATTACTGTCAGCAAATATACTTTGAATATCTGAGATATATTTATGCTGCAGTTTTTTCATTCTTATATGAGAGTTTCTGGCACAGACAAACTCCAGTTCTATTGCTGCTCCTGATGCCAACTCAATGCCCACAAACCTTCCCTTGGTATGGTAGTGTTACTTCACTGGGAAAAAAAACCACTCCCAAATAACATCAGTTCCTATGGTCAGAAACTGTCTACGAATGAATAGGGTAAAGAGTGCATGAATGTAAATGGACAGCAGATGCTCCTAAGAGCCATAGTGTGCCCAGTGAACAAAAGTGTCCCTAATAAAGTGCATGGAAACTGATACTGATTTGGTTACTAAACATAACCACAAAGTTTTGTGTGTGTGTTGCTAATTCTTTGCCAAGCATAAACCTATTTAATCTCAAAACAGAAAAATGAATTTAATGATAATGAATTGTAATTGCAACATGACGTATATCTTTAATCCTCACATCGAGGAGAATAGATTTCACACAGTGGTGCTGCTACTCCTGTTCTCTATTAATGTCTATAATATGGAGTATACCCATAGCATGACAGCCCTTACAGAAATTAAATTTGAGCCCATTAAATTTATTAACTTTACTTTCGGAGATGTTTTACCTGATCTAAGTGAAAATACAGTTGATTCATTATTGATACTTGTATTCAATTTATATTTTATAACTGTTTTTAATACTAGTCTTAAATCAACTATTTATTGTTATTATTATTATTTGCAGCAGCAATAGTAGTAGTAGTTGTTGCTTTTTTATGATACACTAAACACCACTTAAACCTCTTAAAATTCAATGAAAGCAGTTACAGAAATTCACTACAAACCCTCTTCACTTAGAATCCCAATCCAGCATCTGGTATTTAATGTGCATTCCCCACCCCTTTAAGTCAGATCCATTTGACTGTAGCCCCTCAGTTCCCCTTTGCTAGTTACTACCTACCACAGTGTAATTTAGTGATCATTATTCACAATGACCTCTTTTACAATTCATCTGAACTGTTAAATTACATTTGTTTGGGGATGTAGGATTGTCTCTCATATGCACTGGTGTATTATTTAAATGAATCTTCACATGCACTTTGGAACATACATTCAGTAGATCATAAACCAAACATTCCCATAAAGAAGAGTTCTTTTTTGGTGTTTGAGACTTTTTTATTACATTTTCTCTAAATTTTAGCTTTTTCAGAGAACACAATGCCATTGTATAGGTTTTCCATAATAGACAACAGCTGTGTTCAAATTAACCTACTACATACTTCTCACGTAGTGATTGGGCCCCAAATCAGTATGCTCTATGCAGTATGTAACCAAAATATTTTTTTTCCAATACACGAAAGATACCCGGATGATATACTACTGTGGCCAAATATTCCAGGACGCGACCAGAGTTATCTTCTTGGTGTACTGCATCCCATCATGCAACAGTGGAGGAGAATCTTTCACAAGTGGGTGGAACCTTCATATGGTCATGTGACTTTGTGTTATAGTTTGTGCATTTGTAATATACTGGATACTATACTGCGTACTTCTACGGGAATCAGTATGCAGTATACAGTATAAAGTGAGTGAAGTATGCAGTATACAGTATGTAGTAGGCTATTTCAAACATAGCCAATGTCACAGAACAATCACACACAACCCTTACATGAAGCACTTGGATCATATCTTGTCATGGACACAGAGGCAACATGGGAAACATTAGGATGACACTAAGGGCCTGTGAGTGGCCTAAAAAATGTATGAGAACATTAAGTTCATTTTTTTTGTTGAGGTCCAATGATTTCTTTTCATAGGGCCCAAAATGGTTGGTGATGTCCTTGGTTGGATACAACACATACACAGAAATAAGGCATAAGGCCATGATGCAGACACATGTGGGCATGGCAAAAATGTAGTTCATATGAAAGAGTAATTGTGGGATTTTTTAGTGGGATGATCTTCATGCTCAACATCCGGTTGTGAAAAAGCGTCTACATCTTTATGTGCTTACTTTACGTGAAGAACATATCATGATGGCTTTGTGATAAGAGCAGGTCTGAGGAAGAAGTAGCACAAGCGCGGCTTTAAGACTAACTGGGTTATGTGAAATGGGTTGCACCGGCGTATTTGAAACGCCACACTGCTTGTTACGCCATTCCACCCACCTTATCACTGGTGCACTTTCTGTCCACCATATTGCAATAAATGGGAATAACTGCGTGTGCAACCTATAAAATTAGTAAAATGCGGCATTAGGTGTCCTTTAACGCCCCAGCGCAGCCACGGAATTAGTGCTCTTGCTCATGTCACAGTCGACTCAGATGTCTGTAACTACTTTATGACAGTATGTTTTAAAGGTTACATGAATAAAACCAAGCCTCATTTACAATCCTGAAATTTGTGCAGAGGAAGACTATGATGTACTCTGACAAAACGAAACAAGCATGCTGTTTTCACTCCAGAAATACTAACATATTTTCCGCCCTTCCCATCCGCCCACTGGTGTTCCGTGTGGCAGCATTACTCAAGTTCGGTTTATTCGTCACTCTTCTCCATTACCCTTGTCCATTAACCTTCACCATTACCCTGTCACACGTTTAGGCCGCATGGCTTAGGCTCAGGACATGGGGCGACCTGTCGAACAGGCGGAGACAGGCGGAGCAGCGCTGGTTCACTGGAGGCTATCCGCTCAGTTTGGGACAGGGGCATGGATGCAGGGAGCGTTTCCACAGATGCCCCATCAGAGGGATTCTTGTGTGCTAAGAATGGAACGAACAACATCAGTGAATGTCTGTTTCATCCTTGACAACCCAGCAGGTGAGGCTAGTTTATGATATACTTTTCTGTGAATGATATGCATGTTAAGTTCTATAAAGTTACTCACGAAATACAAAATTAGGAGTCAATGCAAATCACTGGACCATGAAGTTTAGCTTTAGGATGGGTTTGTTTTGTTTTGATTTAGATGTGTAGCTAGGACATGGTATGATGTAGTATAGTATGATATAGCATAGTAAAATAAACATCTTAAGATGCTCGCTTTGTTGGGAATAATATTCAAATGTTGGGACGTCGAGGTTCATCACTAGCGTTTTTTTTTACAAACTTGCTAAATCTATTATTTAACATTGAAGTATCAGAAGAACGAGGGGGTTTATTTAGGAACGTCAACAGAGCTTTGATTTGATAGCTGTGCAGAATGCAACAGGACATCGTAGAATAACTAAGTGAGCATTGTTGTTGTGTTTTGTATTATTTTATTCGGTCGTTCTTTATGTCTTCATGAAAAGTTTATTCATGATGTCAATAGTGGGAAAGTCAGTTTCTCATCTCGACCCAAACTTTGGGTGGCTTTTCATTGTGGTTGGATCCTTCTGAAACACCACTGGATACCACTGGATTTCTTTATTATCAGGAAACAATATAATTAACATGGTGTGTTTATATAACAAGTTCTCATTTGCCAGTGGTGTGTGCCTCAGTTGCACTCAGTCAAAACACTATGGGCTATAATCTGGATCTGTAGGGGTTTACATGTCCCTATCTATAGTTATTTGTTTGCGAATGGTATTATCATCTAAAGTAATAAACATGTGTGTTTTTACACTACATTCTTGGTGCTTAGAGACCCTGGTCATTTCAGTCATGTTTGATTTTACATTTACATCATTTGTTTAAAATCAAGCAGGCCCAATATTTCACATGCAACAAATTATTATTTTAGCAATCAGCTAATTTGTGGATTATATTTTCTATCAATCCATTAATCTAAAGGCGTGCTATGTTGCTGATCATGGGCCAAATTATTTTATCTGGCTCTTTCATGTTTCCTTGTTAATAAACTGTGTTTATATGTTTACTTAATTTATTTAATCATTTAATTTGATTAAATATTAATTATTCATTAAAACAAAAATTTACATAAATTGCCTGGTGGCTGTTTCTTACATTTAAGAGAGAATGCTGTTTTTCCTAATTCCTCCCCTCCCACTACTACACTGACTTCCCGATGTGTTGATGTTGCTACGCTGCACCAACCACTAATCCTGCCCAAACAGAACACTTCTTCTGGGTCTCCACCTCATAATGATCCTGGTGTGACTGATTGCTTGAATTTGTCAGAAAAATAGCTCACTCCTTGCTTCCAGGATGGATTTGGACTTTGGCAATGTCACTCCTCTGAGTTCTTTTGTGGTTTTTAGTGAAGAGTGTGACCATAAAATTAAGACCACTATCTTAAACTCAAATCAAATCAGGCAATGTGCAAGTAGCTTGGCTCCCTGAAGTGGAAACCTGACTCACACAGAAATAACATTGGTGAATTGGAGTATGCAGCAGCTGCACATGACACCTGGTTGGAGCAGCTTGAACTGAAGTGCCACTCACTAAATCACACAAACAGTAGAGAAGTTAGAAGATTTGGACAACTGAAACTGCATCAGGATGTATTCTGCTAATCATTTGGATCCCATAGGCACTGTGGTCCAACGACCCAACTGGATTTACAACAGAGCTCTCTAAGGAATTGTTCATTCCTAGTGAGTTTTTTAAGACAGATCATCTAGAAAACCCACCTGCTGCAGGTGATGGGGATGGAGGAAGATCCAGGGCTATGATCTTCAAGATAAGGAGCAAACCTTAAAAAAGCAAAGATTATTTTTTAGAAGGGTCATAAGATTAGAATCTTCCCCAATTACAGCACGGAGCTCACCCACGGACAGCCTGTTTTCCAATCAAGGCAACAAGAGCAGAGTTTGGAGCCTTTTCAGGGGGCACAGGAGCCTAGGAGTCTTGTACACCTAAACGTTCGTATTTATTTATTTATTTATTTATTTATTTATTTATTTAGTTTCCGGCTTTGTTTTCATTTCTTTCACTTCTTTATAACGTTTAAACGTGTATTATTGTTTCTATTCTGCTTTACTTCACTTTCGCCTTCTTGATTGCCGTGGGAAACCGGTGGGCTAAAATCAGTGTTTGAGTTATTTTGGAGCGAGTGTTGTCAATTTCGTTGACACAACGCAAGACAAAAATGTTGTTTGCTATATTCATAACCATCACAGATGCACTAATCCGGTACAGGGCGGTGCAGTGACAAAAAGAGGTTGGGTTCGCCTTAATACATAAACAGCAGGTCTGGTTATATCCGATCAGATGAACTCCTCGCATTAAAGCCAAACGTGAGCGGCGGGCACGGCGCAGTGCCATGTTTTGTCACGGCTCTCACACAGACGAATGTGCAGGAACCACAGTGGAAATAAAAAGTCACAAATGAGAAAATTCACATTCATGTCAGGGATGTAAAGAGTCACCACGCCACAATATATTCGCAGTGGAAGCAGTGTTAATATTAATGATCGCTGTGATAAGAGTAACATTAATATATACATAATTGTTGTATGACTAATTAATTGAATATTTTAAATTACATTACTGCATTACGCAGTAATATGCCAACTGCCTCACATTTAATATGCACAATAGAATTGTTCTTATGGAAAAATAATGAAATCAGTTTGTTTAGTTAGTAATTTGGAGATTTCTTTTATTGGGGTGTGGGTTGCTGTTCGGTGCTTAAAATCCTGTTGTGAGAAACTTGACACGTCTTTATGTGCCTGTTTGAAGTGAGCCAAATAACCTTGTACTTGCGCTTGCGATATAACCAGATACGACGAGGCGGTAGCACAAGCATAGCTTTAAACTAAACTGGGTTTTAAGAAATACCATTGCGCCAGTGGATTTTAAAGATCAGCAGGTTTTTAAAGGGTGCAGGTTTTGCCACTGCACCCACTTTGTCTCGGGCATATTTATTTCTGTTCACCAAATTAACAAATGGCGATAAATGCGCCTATGACATTAGTCAAATGCGGCGTTAAACAGTTGTACCTACATAACACAGACACGAATTTTGATTGCCTTTGATTACTGACATTGGAAGTGTGAGCTGAGTTTAAATTGGGAATGTTGTTTTATGGGTTCTTCTACTCCTTGTGGTATCACTCCTACAATTCATTAATCCAACCTTTGTGGCATGTTACAGTAAGAAAGACATTAACCAACATAATATGGTCAGATTCATTTACTGTAATGTTAAAGGGTTACAATGCCAGAGCAACACTGTTAAAGTTTTCTGCCATCTCAAAACATTGTGCTTGTGATGTTTTTCTTCAAGAAAGCCACTTATCCAAAACAGAACACACCAAACTCTGTAAACCTTAGATGAATTAAGTTGTCAGTTTTAATTATAACACAAAAGCAAGAGGGGTCACCACTTTAATTAATATGAGGACCCAATTCTTTCCAACTGACAGCATTTCAGACTAATATAGTAGATACACTACCTGGCCAATAAAAAGGTCGCACACTAATATTTTGTTGGACTGCCTTTAGCTCTTATCTATTTGCTTAGTTAAATCCAGGTGGTGACCTTTTTTTTGGCCAAGCAGTGTATGTCATTTTGATGGGTCTCCTGTTCCAAGTGTTGGTGCTATTGAGAAATATCTATGCCCCAGATTTGGATGATGAGGACCTTTATCTTTTTTCCCTAAACTAGATTGCATAAACATATCTTTGAGGTGATTTAAATTGCATTACAAAAACCAGACCAATTCAGCTAAAAAATGACCACAATCTCTAAATGGCTCAATCTCTGTCATTTTTCAATGGAGCACAATAGCTGCTTGCATCCATTAAGGGCACTTGATGAAATCATTTTCCTTCTTCTCCCTGATATATTGAGCCTACTCTCATATTGATTACATTTTCATTAATAGATACCCATGATGACTACTTAGTCATAATCAAATCCAACCATGCTCCACTTCAAAAGGATTTTATGTTCAACTTTTATTAAAGACACATTCATCAGTGGAGTTTGAACACTGTACTTATTTCTGAGGAATCATTTTGTACTAAGATTTCAGACTCAGTTGATGAATGCTATGTTATGGGAATTGTTAAAAGTGTCATGGTTGGCCACTCCCTGGCATCTGTTTTGATGGTTTCCCTGTCTTGCGTGCTTGTTTTATTTTCTCCATTCCTGTTCCGATCCTTGTTTTGGGTTTTGCTGGTTCATTAGTTTAATCTGTTTCTTGTTTTCCTCTAGTTGGCCTTCATTACCCTGTGTTGGGCATGTTTGCAATAAGTGTAGTGTTTCCCCAAGTCTTGTTGCTGGTCATTGTATGTAGTCTTTTGTTTGTCCTACCCTGCCTTGTGCCTTTTCTATCGTGGTTTTTGTAGGGTCTTTGTTTTGTTTTGTTTTCTGTTTATGATGTATCCTGTATCTTTTCGTGTTGGCTCTATGACTCTGACTTTGGACTTTTGCCATAATAAATCTTGCGCCTCTCAGTGTGTGCATCCGCCTCATGTTTGCTCCACGTCACAAAAAGCTGTGCTTCACAGAGAAATAATAAAATTTTCTTCACAAGTAATTAAAATTAGGCATAAACAAATTGATGATAATTCGGAATCAATATTTGAACTTAACAGAACAATATTTGAGGAACCTTTCCCTGAGGTGTTAAAATCATTCATGGGCCTTCAAGCAGAGTTCAATCTGTTTGCTACCAAAAAAGCTGAGGATCTCATTTTGCTCATGCATGGTTTAGTATATGGCGATAAGAGTAGTCAGCTGTTGGTCCATTAGTTCAGAGACTTACTGCTTCTAGATTAATACCTTACATTAAGCACTTTGTTAGTAATTTAATACCCCATTCCAAGATTTTTTGCAGATTACTACACTTAGCCCAAATATGCCCAAACACCACCCCAACCCAGAGATAATGTATTATTTTCTGAATAATTTAAAACTTAACTTCATAGGCCCAAATTTTGCACAGAACCATTACACACCAGGAAAGTCCAGAGGCAATTGTATCCATGAGCACTAATAAGACACCAGGCCTTGATGGTTTTGGTAGAGAGTGTGACAAAAACCTCAGGGAAAACTGCATTATTTAAGAATGGGAACCCCCCACCCCTCACTTTTACTCAGGCAACAGTTTTCATTTATCCTGAAAAAGAGCAAAGATCCAACTTCATGTGGCTCTACCCAACCTATTAGTTTACTTCATAACAAGTGCAACATTTTAGTAAAGGTGCTGGCCAAGCATTTAGACTTAGTCCTGCCATCAGTTATTTCAGACGTTCAAAACCTTAGCAAATTTTTAGATGTCATATTCAAATCTAACTCCTATAATGGGAGCAATGGTAACTCAATAGTTAAGATACTTTACTTGTAATCAGAAGATTGTGGGTTTAAGCCCCACCCCTGCCAAGTTGCCACTGTGGGGCCCCTGAGCAAGGCCCTAACCCTCAATTGCTCAAGTTGTAGTCAGTCATCTTTATAACTTACTTTGGATAAAAGCAGCTAAATGCTGTAAATGTCCCAGAAGTTGTAATTTCCTTAGATGCAGAAAAGGCCTTTGACCACTTATAATTGGACTACCTTTCCATGGCATTAATTTGGTCTATCAGATCAAGCTTATTTATACTTCACCCTCTGCTCGAATTTGTACCAATAAAATTCTTTCTTCTTATTTTCCTTTACAATGTGGCACTCATCAGGCTACCCATTAAGTCCATTCTTGTTTGCTTTAGCTTTTAGAACCTTCTATCAATTGCCCTTAAAGCATTGCCAGAGTTACAGGGTATATTAAGCCATGGTATGGAAAGTAGAGTCTGTTTGTATCAAGTAAAAGTTTAGAAAAAGTGAATACTTCTCCCATAATCTTCCAGCAGTTTAATTATCTTGACTAGTATTTCCTTTCAATTGGCCCTAGAAAATGTTAAATACCTCAGAGTTAATATCACCCACACATTTCCCTCCATTCAAGAGACTATTTACATTTACCTGACACTTTTATCCAAAGCAGCTTACAGTTATGACTGAGTACAACTTGAGCAATTGAGGGTTAAGGGCCTTGCTCAGGCACCCAACAGTGGCAACTTTGTGACAGTGGGGCTTGAACTGGCAACCTTGTGATTACTAATCCTGTAAGCACTGAGCTACCACTGCCCACAGGTAGAGCAGACTTCCCCTTCTGCTTGCAGGCTAGGTTCAAATTGGAGCTCAGGGTGGTGCTGGATAAGGACTGGAGTACCAAAGCATTAAAAAGGATAAATTATTCTTCCTCCTGTCCTCAACTGAACTTGATGCAGTTCATACTTGTCCATATAGTATACTTATGCAATGCCAGACTGGTAAGCATGTATCTAGTCTTGCTATGGTGAAGAACCTGCCAACATGTTTCACATGCAGGGTTGCTGCCTCGTCAACAAACCTATTCCATTAGACTTGACACTACCTTTACCTGCTGACTTTTGATTGGTCTAAAATTACCAATGGGTGGGGAAATCAAAACCAGACAACTGAATATCTGGGTGAAAACTAGACAGGTGGCAACCCTAACCATATGTTTTGGGCCTGCATGAAACTTGAGAGGTTTTGGCTGGCTGTTTTTTCCTCACTGGCCAAGAACTTTGAGTGTAATATAAACCCCTGCCCACTGCACACAATATTTAGAGTTCTGACAGAATTACTCTTCTCCAGGCACCAGCTGACACAATTGTCTTTGCTTTCCTTTTGACTTGGAGGATTTTTCTCCAGTGGAAATCTGCCACCTCACCCTTACTTGCTCCAAGCTGACAGGTGCCATGTTTTTCCTGAGTTTGGAGAAGATTAAATTTAGCCTGAGAGGAAATGTGGGCATGTTTCATGGGTCTAGCAACCATTTATAATTCATTTCAAACATCTGTCTAATTTAACCATTGAATGGAGCATGTCTTTATGTAATTTTTACTTTATTCATTTTTTACTTTACTCTTTATTTAGACTTTGGAACAGAAACTTGGGGGTAAATGTTATAAAGGTGTTAAGGAAAGAATACTGTTGTAACTGAAAATGTATGACTAAAAAATTGAGAAGATTGTACATTTAATGTTGCAACAGACTATTAGCAGGAATGGAAGTACATAAAACTTTTAATGCTAATAAACTAAACAAAGACGTTAATTAGCTACAATTTTGAATTATGGAAAAACTGAAGTTTGGGAGAAACTCTAGAAACTCTAGAAACATCTGAAACGCTATTCTTTTTCTGCCCAGTTTTTATCCCCCAAGCTTTACCTCTCTAATGAAATTTCAAACCCTTCCCCCTTCCGGAATCCTCAGATTTAACACCTCTCTCTTTCTCTCCATCATCCAGTAGGGAGGCTTCTGCCCACAGAGGCTGCCCAGAACACCAGTCCAACGTTATCTGAGTTCTCCCCACTCCCACAGTCATAGTCACCTTTGTATAAATACATTTCTCTTTCCTTCACTGAGGAAACTAAATCCATACAACATATACCATGTTTTTAAGATCTGCAACTGAAATTGCCTCGTATTTTATAAGGTTACTGTAAAATTCAAACACATATAAAGAGTTCAAACAGCACTGCTGGGGGTTTTACACAAATAAATGTTACAGACAGCATCAACACTGACAAAGAAGGAGCAGGAGTTATAGCATCAAGTTAGGAAAGTAACTATACATATGGGACCACAGTATAGCACAGTATATATGCTACATAATATTAAGCTCTCCGTCAAAACAACTTATTAAAGCAGTTCAACAGAGAGAACACAGTGTAGTGCTGTGGTTGCTTCAGGCAAAACATTGTTGCGGGCGGTTAGTTACATGAGTGGGACTGCTGTATTAACAGTGTGTTCCAATATCCATGAATACTCACCCATCAATTCTGAGTACTAAAAAAACTATCCCAACCTCAAACATGAGCTAAAGTGTATTTATTCTTATGCCGCTAATTAGCCTACAACATAACATAGTTCATATGTAACTGCCTTTATAACCATGGTTGAAATGACTTAGTTGATTGAATTATTTCATAGTAAAGTAATTTGCATGTGTTTCGCATGGTGTGTCTGTCTACTCTGCATGCCTGTTTCATTTTTAATGAGAATTCATCTGTAGCACAGCCCAGTCTTAGTAATACTCATGTTAAGTAGATATATTTTAATCTAGTAGTAGATTCATGAGGTGTTTCAAACATGCTCTTGCAATGCTATAATATAATGTCATATAATTCATTTCATTTCATATAATAATTTTGTCACACTGGTGTAATCTCTACAGACTTCTCCACTTATGCCTAACAGTTCAGAACCAACTGGATATTCTATACCAAAGTATCATCTCAGAGGAGAAGCTCAATAGCACCACCCCTGGCTGCCATCTCCTGCTGTTTTTCCTGCACTTTGGTTCCTGCAAGAGTTACAGACTGTTTCATCACATTTATCAGAAACTCAGATTAATCTCCAAAGCAGATGTTGTCCACTCGTTCTAACTGGCAGTGATGGGAAGTGCTCAAGCCCACTGCTATGGCATTGTGTCCTCGGAAGAAGATGGGACGTTGCCAGACCTTGGTACCATGCCAAATGGCTACTGTTCTGGCAATACTGGAGCCAACGTGAACACACATCATCACACAGCGAGACGCACTGTGGACAAAAATGGGAACTGCAATATGAAGTTTGTGAATATGAGCGAAAAATGCCAACGTTACCTGGCTGACATTTACACGACATGGGTGGATATCCATTGGCCATGGATGCTGATTATCTTCAGTTCGGCTTTTCTCCTCTCATGGTCCTTCTTTGGGTTTGTGTTTTGGCTGGTGGCGCTGTCATATGGAGACCTAGAAAAGGAAGAGCAGTTGTGCGTTGCAAACCTTAACAGCTTCACAGCAGCCTTCAGTTTTGCTATGGAGACACAGACTACCATTGGATACGGGAACTACTATGTAACTGCGGAATGTCCCATTGCTGTTTTCATGGTGGTTTTTCAGACCATTATGGGATATATTATTAATAACCTTGCCATTAGTACAATCATGGCAAAGGTGATCTCACCCAAGAAAAGAAGTGAGACTCTGGTGTTCAGCCACTATGCCATAATCACCATGAGAGACCATAAACTTTGCTTAATGTGGAGGGTGGGAAACCTGCAGAAGAGTCAGCTGGTGGAAGCTCATGTTCGAGCACAGCTCATCAGGTCTCACACCACTGCTGAGGGGGAGTATTTAACCCTGGACCAGACAGAGCTCGATATTGGATTTGATTCTGGCATTGACAGAATATTATTAACGTTCCCACTCATTATTATTCATGAGATTGACGAAAACAGCCCATTCTATGACATGAGCAAGGAGAAGTTAGAGAGCTCTGAATTCGAGATAGTGGTGATGCTGGATGGGTCTGTAGAGGCCACATCCATGTCCACGCAGTGTCGCAGTTCTTATATACCTAGTGAGATTTTATGGGGCCACCAGTTTGAGCCTGTTCTTTCTGAGATTAAAAATCACTATTCGGTGGATTACTCTAAATTTAACAACACTTACGTGGTTCCCAGCACTCCACAGTGCAGTGCCAGGGAACTGGAAGAGGAAAACTCCAGCATCTCTGGCCACAACTCCTTATGCTATGAGAATGAAGTAGCTGTCATGAATAAAGAGCACTCAGGTAATGAGGAATAATATAAGAAAGGCAAGAATAACATTTTGGGTAAGAATGTTGGAGGACTCAAATAGTGAAGTGAGCTCAGAAACGGTGTCCTATCAGGGATCTGTACTTTTGGAACCTAAGCCTTTGAGAATCTGAATATATAATTTATGAATATGAATTTATGGCCAACCCCAAATCTCTCTAACATGCTGAAAAGACCCACTCCACTCAGTCTAATGGCTTTTTAAGCATCAAGTGAAAGCACACTACTTCTGATACGCTAGGTGATGAGAGGCCATAAAGGATATTCAAAGTCATCTAATATAATATAATGAAAAACTATTCTTATTAAAACCTGTTTGATCAGGTGATATGATGAAGGCAAGAACCCCCTCCAAACAATATGCCAGAACATTTGCGAGGATTTCAGCATCAGTGTTTAGAAAAGAGATGGATGGTATGAACTGCACTCAACAGGGTTTTTTCTTTCTTGTGGATTAAAGAGATAACTGACTGCCGCACGGTTGAGGGTAGGTATTTTAAAGAGGTATTTCAAAAGCTGACAGCAATAAGGAGAAGAGTTGATCTGAACGTTTCTTTAAGTAGCCTGGTAAGCATCCAGCCCTGGGGACTTGCCAGTTTGCATAGATTTCATTGCTGAAGTGATCTCTGCAGCTGAGAGGCCCTCCTACAGCCCAGCCAATGGCCATGAAGCTACAGAAGAGACACAACAGGTCTTCAAAACATCTTCCAGCAAGAAGGATTCACAGATGAGTCAGAGGTGTAGAGTGATCGATAAAACATATGGGGGCAGGAATTTTCTTTTAGGCGGTCTGTGGTTTTCAAGCTTTGCTCATCGTAGACCGTCGGAATTATTTGTTTGGCAGTTGTTTGCTGTAGCTGACGAGCAAATATCCTTCCAGCTTTCTCTCCCTGTGCTGCTGTTTAGAGATAAGGTATTCAGCCTGTCATGTTGACAGGAGAGCAGACTCGGCCTGTAGTAATATATGCTTTTTCGTTATGTCAGCAGAAGGAAGATGACTCTATACAAAACTGCCAGACATCAGCTACATGATTTAGGAAAAAAACGATGGATTACATGTGCTGATTTAGACATGGAGAATAAGATGGTAGATGAGAGAATAGACTGGAGACCATAGGTTTATCCCAGTTTGGTACATAAAAATTGACCTGGATGACCCAGAAGTACAAACATTTACCTCACCACAATATAATAGTGCCCTGCAGGGTCAGCCTCTGCACTTGCCATGTTTTTATCAATCAATATAGCTGCTCCTCCACCATTTGAGTGGAAATTGGAGTGATAGAAGCATGCTGTCCATATTGTCCTTATAAGTATTAGAATGATTCACTATTAGAATTTACAGTTTTGCATAGTAAAGGAATGGTATGGGTAGTGGGAGATTTTTTCCACGTTTTTCCATGTATTTGTTTTGCTCAAACATGCATTGTTGTCATCAATTATTTAATTGTCACGGCTGTTCACATTTGATAAATCCATCAGTCCATAGATATCAGTCTAAGCACTGATTATACATTACAATCAGATATGATATACTTTATTACTTTATTGTACCAATGGAGAAACTTGTCTTGGACCTTTCATTATATTTGTTTATATTCATTATATTGATTTATTATATTTATTTATTCATTATATTTAATATATTGGCAGTTCTCATGTATGGAGATTACTTCCACCAAATTCAAATTTCTTTTAATGAGCTAGTCATTGTTTCACCAAATTTGTTGTTTTTATGGGGGTTCTGGATTTGTGTGTGGGGGGGGGGGGGGTTGTTTGTTTGTTTGTTTTGTTCAGAATATGCAAAGATACTAAATTTGTTTTTCATGTTTAAAAAGGTCTATTTTAAGCCTTGCCCTTCTCCTTCTTCAAGACAGGCCATGGGACAGGTGAGAATGCACAGCTGTGTAGACAGGAAGTATACATGCTGAGTGCCCAAAACAAAAGTGATATTTGACCATATAGGTGCATTTCTGAAACTCCCCTACAGAATCATGTGAGGACAAGGTTGGATTTGCAATTTGTCTGACTGATGTTTATGAAAATGTAATGATGATGATTAGAATACATAGCATGTAAACAGTCGTTTAATGCAGTCATTTAGTTATTTGTACATAGAAATGTGAACTGGGAACACTTTTTTCTTTCAGCATATTCAGTTAAACATGTAAGAGATTTAATTGAGCATGTGTAACTAAATGTGAGGTATGTGTTGATAATCACCTGCTTAACATCTTAAGTTTCAAAAGTATGGTTTTTTAGGATAAAACAATTTTTTGTGATTTGGCCCACTAAAAATAGTAGGCCTCACTGTTTATAAGCAGGGTTCCAATGTGCCATGTAATTTCTGGGATATTATGGAATTTTAAAAGTCTGTTCCAGACATAGATAATCAAGAGAACTGATATTTTTTGGTGTAAAATCATGGAATATCAGGATATTTTGTATGTAGCAACTTAAAATTTTAGCTGCCATTTATCAAAAATGTTTATGCATTTATCATACTGTGTGAGTGGTTGTTATGGTTACTTGATTTTTCCGAACCCATTTAACAAAGGCCTGTTTTTCCAATCATTTTAGGTCATGGACATTCAGCTTTTTTGTCAGGGATTTTGACTTACAGTAGGAACCCTGTATATGGCAAATCACAATGATATGCCATCTTTTGATGTTCAGGAACGTACGGTAACGTTGAGCGGTAAGGAGGCGGACGCATGTGCAGAGAAGAGCGAGATTTAGAGTCGTTAAAGCAGTCCAGGGTCAAAAAGCCGACACGGAGAGCACAGGGATACATGATCAAAGGAGACAAGGGCTAGGATACACGAGTAAAACACAAACAGAGGCTGGAACTAAACACACGGAAGCAAACAGGGGAGCAGGCTATAACAGAGATTAGGATAAGACAAAGGCACAACTATTAGAATAAACATGCAAATGCAATGAACTAAATAAACAGCAAAAACTAAGGCAACAAGGGAGGGTTTAAATGCAATCTACTAAACGAGGGAAAGGTGTAGAAAATCAAACTTGGGGCGGAGAAAACGAAACTATGGAACGGTACTAAAAAACACAAGACAGGGAAAACACGGAACACGGAACACGGGAGGGACTGATCGTGACATGTACACTTTATTCATAGTGCATTCCTAAACTGAGGTGAAGGCTAATAACAATGAAAACAAAAATATAAATACATATTGTTATGACTATTAGTTTTTATACTGTTAAAAGGTCCTGGTTTCCTTCTGAGTACTACCATGAATACAGATTACATTTATGAATTTGTGTAGATTTTATCATTTTTCTAATAGTTTAACCATATTATTTTAAACATTTTCATTAATATTTTAGATTCACTAAAGAGCGAAAAAATATTATTCAAACAAAACTCACTCTTTAATCGAAATTAGTGATATACAAACACTGAGATAAATGTTCTATCATTCTCTAACACCTTTTCACATCTCTGGTCAGATCTGCAAGAAAAAAAATATTAACTTCAGTTTTGAAATACATTCTTCTTCATCAACATAATTTTGTTCAGCTGTTAATTAAACTAAATCCCTCTGTCATGATCCTCTTTGAGACTGTGCCCCTTGAGATTTAGTCAATAAAATGAAACACATATGCTACATTGTATGTCACTACATCTCCTATTTCTGGTGTAGCATACTGTACGACCATGTTCCATGAATCACTAGGCTTTTATTATTTTGTTTTATTCCCTTTTAATAGCTGCATTCCTTTCAGATGGGCGGTTACTTTGGTGAGTGGTACTCCACAAAAGAATTCCAAAACAAATGTTACAACAGTTTTCAACAGTAACAAATGTTGAAAGGAAACTTTTTATATGATAAACTATTCATACAATTTAGATAAGTGGTGGTCAAAAGAAGCTACACATCAGGTCTAGTAGTCGGTTTTTGATTAGAGTAAGTTAAAGTAGTATAGAAGGTGTACTAGTATAAATATCAAGAAGCATTGTGTGATGGGATTCCAGCCACCCCTTCAAGCCTTAGAAAAGGAACATGTAGGGCTCAGAGGCAATACATTTAAATGCTGATCAACTGTTGTGTTAATTTAAAGGATTCCTAGATTACATGCGCATTTCTGATCACTGCAAAACCCAAGATCAGAGCGTCATCTTACACAACACATTTGACTTATCAGGATTCTAAGTCAGCTATATGGGGATGTTAAGTCAGATATATAATTTTGGTGGAATGATTTAAGGCCAACAAAAATGTACAATTATCCAAAATATAATTACTGATCATCAGAAGCATTTAATGTTAAAGGGGTTTGTTATAGGCTATAAGTTTGTACTGCAGAATTGATATATTCATTGTTCAGTAGTAGAACTAGCACAAAATAGCACAAAATGTTCTCTTGTCAAGTGCCACTTTTACAAGACATGGATGCTTCTCAAGCTGGTGAGAAACCTGTGAAAAGGATAAACCCAGAGCCTCATGAATAGCAGCGTTTTTGTGGAACCCTCTACTGACTGGCAATGACCGCAACCAAAGGTGTTTTCTTGACATGAAAACTTACTGCTCAGCCATTAGATGGTCTCTCACAAATACTCCAATCAATACATGCTCTGTGTTTGACATATTCCAGACTGGCTGTGGTATATCACTAGGTGGTAGCAGAGGACTCTGTTTGGTTGGTTGGTTCAAGTTCAAGTTCAAGTTTGGTTTATTTGTCATATACATAGTCATACACAGTATAACTGGCAGTGAAATGGTTTGAGAGTGCTCTGTCCAAACTGAGGAGAAGAAATAGGGAAATATATATCTATATATATACAAAATATATTAACAATGTATGTACAATATATGTATAGTATGTTTATATACACAGTGTACAATGTATATATGGATATGTATAAGTGTATGTACACAATGTACAGTTCCAGCTTACAATTGAATATTTACAGTTACATGGTGGTGGTGGTCCCCACAGCTTATCAGTTTCCCTGATTCAGGGCCCGAATGGCCTGTGGGAAGAAGTTCCTCTTCAGTCTCTCTATCTTGGTCATCAGGGAGCGAAAGCGCTTCCCTGACCTCAACAGAGAGAAGAGCCTATTGTTGGGATGGGTGGGGTCCTTCACAATCCTCCTGGCCTTGATCTGGCACTGCTTGTAATAGATGCTCTGCAGGTCAAGAGGTTCCGTATGAGTGATGCGCTCTGCTGAATGCCCCACCCTTTGGAGTGCTTGTCTGTCCTGCTTGGTGCTGTTCCCAAACCAGACTGTGATGTTTCCCGTGAGGATGCTCTCGATAGTGCAGATGTAGAAGTTTCGCCGTACCTTGGAGGGCAGTCTGAAGTCTCTTAGGCGTCTGAGGTGGTAAAGACGCTGACGAGCCTTCTTTGCCAGGGAGTTGGTGTGGCGGGACCAGGACAGGTCCTGCGAGATGTGAACACCAAGGTACCTGAAACTATCTACTCTCTCCACCGTGGTTCCACTGATCCTCACAGGTTGGTAGTGCCGCTCCTGCTTCTTGCTGCAATCCACGATCAGCTCCTTTGTCTTCCTGACATTTAGGAGGAGATTATTTTCCTGGCAGCAGTTTTCCAGGTATTTAATCTCCTCCAGGTAGGCCCTCTCATTGTTGTCTGAGATCAGGCCCATGATGACGGTGTCGTCAGCAAACTTGACAATGATGGTGGAGCTGGAAGTGGCTGTGCAGTCGTAAGTGTACAGTGAGTAGAGCAGGGGGCTTAGGACACAACCCTGAGGAGCTCCAGTGCTGAGGGTGAGGGTGGATGAGACAGTTGCCCACCCGTACTGATTGTGGTCTGTCTGTTAGGAAGTTGGAGATCCAGTTGCACAGGGATGTATGCAGTCCTAGATCCTCCAACTTAGTAGTGAGTAGGGAGGGGGTGATGGTGTTAAATGCTGAACTGTAGTCGACAAACAGCATTTTAACATAATTACCCCTCCCTTTGTCCAGGTGGGTCAGTGTGGTGTGGAGCAGATGTGCAATTGCATCATCAGTGGAGCAGTTGTGGCGGTATGCAAACTGCATGGAGGCTGGCAGTGAAGATGTGATGAAATCTCTGACTAGCTTCTCAAAGCACTTCATCACGACTGATGTGAGGGCAACAGGGTGGTAGTCATGGTTTGGGGAGGGTTGGGGGGTGGTTGGTGCGTAAGATAGAACATCAAGACAAAATTTTATTTTCAAGATGTTGATCAAGAATTGGATTCATTATTTGATTTTTGTTTCATATAGTGTTTTTTTTTTTTTTAACTGTACTTATATCGGCATGTTTGGTGCTCAGGGTGGTTCTGACAGCAGAATGGCACAGGAGGTCTGTGGTCACTTTGTATGTAATTTATATTAAATGTGCTGCTTTCAACACATCTATTTTTAATAGTGTACTCTTTTACTTTTCTTATTTAATTTTTTTTATGTTGTGTTTACTTTATGATGATCTTAGGACATTGAATGTATGTTATGTGAATGTTTATTAATATTAATAGTGCACCAAGGAAAATTCCAAATAGGTTAAGGCTGAAATGGCAATAATATAACAATAATACAACAATACAGCAACTTCAACCTTTTGAGTTCTTTAAGTATTGGATTGATTAAGGATTAATCTAATAATAGAGAATGCAAGGTGATGATGATGATGATGATGATGATGATGATGATGATGATGATCCAATTGTTGCATGCTTGATGTGAGGCAAGACCAGTGTTTCATATATTATCTGTGTTGTACTGGCTACTGTTACATTAGTTTTCATTACTCTTTCCATGCATGTTCTGCCCTGTAAGTGTTTGATCCACAGTGTTTTTGATCTGTTTAATAAAGCGTGGAGAACTTTGTTTCTGTGAGAAGCTGAGACTTCCTATGAGTGTAAATTCAGTAATTCTCTGCCTTTTGGACCCAATTGGCTTTGTATATTAATATTCATTATTTCATCAATTTTTTTTTAAACAAATGTTAAGATGAGTTTCTTTAAACTTGTTGCTTTCACAAGATTAAGTAGCTATGTGGCTTTTAATTTTTGGTTTAATTCATTTTTCACCCAAATACATGCAGATTCATATGAGATTGCTTTATTTTACATTTTAATGTCATTTTAACTAAGGTTATCTTTTGTGCTTTTCTATATTTTCTTTTTTTTCTTGTAACTA
The DNA here is from genome assembly GCF_041902795.1 of Electrophorus electricus. Classification (NCBI taxonomy): domain Eukaryota; kingdom Metazoa; phylum Chordata; class Actinopteri; order Gymnotiformes; family Gymnotidae; genus Electrophorus; species Electrophorus electricus. Next base: position 29,995,609 of record NC_137499.1, read on the forward strand.
TTGGTAGGGATGCATGGGTAATGTAAAGGGCAAAACTGGAAAAACAAACTGATACATGGATTACTGAAAAATAAACATGGCTATGAAATACTAAAATTCAGTAATGACTGGCAGCAGTTCACAAAAAAAGTCTGTAAGACTACATATAGGCAAACAATGACAGATACAGCAACCTTCTCATTATGTTCAGCTCCCAAGTCTTAACAAATGGCAGCCAACAGGCTATCAGCCCAGGCAGTATTTGCTGGCTGAGAGAGCACAGGCAACACTGCTGCTTCAGGAGGCTTTCCCACACACCCTACAGGAAAGGAGAAGAACAAAATATAAGGAATGAAACATCAACCAACCAATGAGCTGTGAGGGTACAGCCTTAGGCGCCCAAGCATAAGCTGCATCACAGCAGCACCATTTCCTTTATTAGCAGAGGGAATGCCCTCTATGGGCTTATATAGGGTCCAGGGTGGGATTAGGACTAGGATATATATAGCACCTAACAAATCTGGCTTTTTATGAATGGCCACTAATGTTGGATCTGAATTTCAACAATGATTGTGCAATGTATGAAAATGTGTTGTTCATACACAAGAGTAACTGAGGACATAGTCTTTAATAAAATGCTAGAAAACTTTAAGCAGTCATTTTCTCTGGAGTTCTCTAGGTTGAGTGCAGCTGCCATCTGACAAACTAAACAAAAATGGAATGTGGGGATTTAGGGCAGAACTCCTGGATTTAGTTTTTTTTTTTTAATTATTTTTGACTGACAATTGCACAAAACTCAGCATACCATTGGTCAGATGGTTGCGATAACAGTTGTTTTACAAATGTGCTGTGGAAAGAAAGCAAAATAGCCCAGGAGCAGGCCTCAGAGCCAGGACTGGTGTGCATGCCTCATGCTAGAAAATAAATCCTTTGCACAATTGAGACACCATAGGCTAACAGGAAAACAGTAAATACAATTTAAAAAAAAAATTCAAAATTAGAAAATCAATGTATTGGGGTGCTTAGATGTAAAATCAGGCCATTCTAACTACAGTAGGGACTGGTGGCCCTCTTAGCAAAATCTTTCTGCAAAGATGGTTTGAACCAATCTTTTTTTTTTTTAAAAGCAAAAGAAGAAACTAATTAGTTGAATCAAGGGCATTATGAAATGAAGCTTGGAGATCCCTGCAGGAGGGGGGGATCAGAATCTCTCCCAGCTTTCTGAAACCCAAAATATTAGTCCCAGCAAGATCAAGTTGACCAGGATTTTATTGTTATGCAGAAGGGATAAGCATGCACTGAGCCTACTGCAGTGAAGTCATGTGCCATCAGTAGATATTATGAACTTGCATAGCAGCTTCTCAGCATGTGCAAGGTGCTTAAACACAAGCAGTAACTAAGAGGTGTTCAAAGTACAGTTTAATGAAAGCAATTACTTTTCATTTTAAAAATCTTTTAATGTACATCAAGCATCAGTTACCAACCACCCCATCCTTCTTAAACAAAAAAGGTTGGAACACCACTTCATTGTCCATGCCTTTTGTTGAAAGAAAATGGCACCATTAACCTAGGTAACACCCACTCCATGTATACCAGATTTTTACAGCATTGTGCATCTTTACTTTCAGTGGAACACTGACCTCTGCCAAAATTAGTACTATACTTCTAGTTTACCACAGCAAGTGCAACTGAACATTTGTTTTTAGCATGACCAAATTAGTCTTTTGATGAGACGGGTGATTGTATGCAAATGTGTGAATAGCAGAAATGCCATTTACAGCATGAGTAAGAACAGATCCAAGAACCACAAGCGGCAACGGAAGTTACCAACCAATGGTTTTATTCTTCCCGATGACTGGGAAGGGGTGGGAAACATCTTGGTAATGAGGATGTGGCTAGTCTAAGGCAAATTCTATGCAACAAATTTTACAAGCTTCAGTCATTGACCTCATACATGCAGATGTTCCAAGTGACCCAGTACAACCCCCACCCACAAGTTCCGGAGCCACTACAGCTGTGTCAGATCTGTTAGGAAGAGGGGGGGGGGGAGAAGAAAGTGTTCAAGACATACTACATTTGCATAACTATCAGGACAACCCACCTCATGAGTAGTCCTTACCCAAGAAGGCGCTTTTGTTGCCGTCATTGTTTGAAGTACTGGAATTTATAACCAGTGGTCCCAATACACGTCTTTGAGCAAGTTCTTTGGGTTCTGTGGCCAACAAACATTACAAGTCAGCACAAGAGGCAGTTATATGGACAATCTAGACTGAATGAACAAACAGATCATGCATCACCAGACTGGAAGCTCTGCTTCCTTGTCCTACATCCAGAGTCACAGCAATGGCACAGGTCATTCTGAAAAGGGTCATCCAAGAGTTCCCATCTGCCAATAGAATTCAGACCTGAAGCTTCCACAAAACTAGATAACTAGTCATTGAATAATCAAAAGACAGACAGGTACTTACTTTCCAAGGTCTCTGTTGAAATTGCAAGCCTTCTTTTCTTCATTTAGATCATCAGGGTCCCATACCACTAGTTTGCAATGGAGGTACACCTCAACAAGCATAGTGTTAGTCTGTCACTTCAGAGGACGTACCAAGACACCTCATTTCACATGCCCTTTACAGAGATTCAGGTTTCAACATTCTAGGATTTAAATTGTTGTGAACGACTTGTACCAGATCAGACATTTTGGTATATAGAGACGTCCACATGCCATGCTCAGTTTAACTGCCTTCAGTAGCCTAACAGGGTTTGTTTGTTTTTTGGCTAAACAGTTTCCAAGCAGTAGAGCACCATCATGGTTTCTCCAGGCTTTCAGTAACAGGATATTTACTTTATTAAGGAAAGTAATTTGACCCACCTCAATTTTTGTAGGAGGAATAGAGCAAGTGTGAAAGTTAAATAACTACATTATAGCTCCTTACTTCTGAGCCCATTGCAAATTTGAAGGCTTGCAGCTGAAGCAGCAGAAAAGAGGAATCAGATCTTGGCAAGAACCTTGAACTCTTATCCACAAGACATCTAGAAGGGAAAAAAAAAAGACTCCAATTTAAGACACTTTAAAAGCACTCTGAAAGAAGCACTGTGCATGCCAACCAACAACCCACCCTTGGTTAGCAATTACTGGAAAAATCTGAGAGTCTGGTCCAATTACTGCAGTGTTGGTGGCCACACACTCCTCCATATACAGCATTAGGGGCTGGTGCATCTGCTGTTCCACTGCAGCCCAGACGTAAATAAAGGACCCCAGGGTAAAGACATTCGAGAGTGCTGGGCCACTCAAGTCATCTGCGTTGGGATGATATCAGTGGACAGACATGTAGATTCAAGGGAGTCACACCTACTGTAATATGAAGTCATAACAGTCATTTATGAGCCATTTACCATTTAGCAGGCCCATGCTGAAGACCAGCCTTCCATAATCTTGCAAAGCACCAAAAGCAGGCTCAAGATAGGGACGCACCCATTCAGGCCTAGAATTTGCAGCAGATGTCAGTGAAAAGTTTGAGGTCTCATGCATCTCAGTAGTAACCTTACCTTTCAAAAGCGCACTCAATGGGATAGTTGGTCGTAGTGGTATATTGCCCCATCAGTGGCCTGAAGGCCAGCATATTTTTAAAGACAAGCAGCTTCTTTGTTCTCTGATGGGTGAGAAATGGCCCTGTTAGATCTCCACAAATTGAGTCTTCTAAATAAAGACAAATAAAATATGGGCAGTGTCATACCATTTGTCTGAAACGGCATTCAGATAGTCGGTAGTGAAAAACTGCCTTCCCGCCTCCATCTGATGTACGTGAGAATTTTGAAGGAGCACAGTTGCCCAAGAGAAGCCGTGAGGGATAACTGGCCAGGGCTTGGCCAACCTTCCACGTAACTATAACAGAGTCCTTTCTGCATTTCACATTAATATCTGTAAGTGAACACAAATAAAGCCAGCCATGTTTAGTGTTGACAAATTCAGTTTCTGAGAACATTTAACAAAGCAAATTCAATTTCTAAGAATATTTATAACTTCTAACATTAAATGCCACAACTGCAACTCAAAGTGTATTTGCAAATGACTTACTTGCATCATCAGTCAAAACTAATGTGGAAGTTGCCAAAATGAAAAGACCGTGCCACAAGAAAACCATGGTGGGTTTAGTCGCGGTACGGAAGGGTCTGTGATTTTAAATGGTAAGCATGGAAGACCAGCAGCTGAATGCAGTTGTACCGTCCCATCATATAGCTCTCCAATCAGCTAACTACAACAGTTAGCACCTGTATGGAAGCAGAAAATCAGCAACTTCAAAAATTGGATAAGAACACAGGAAATTGCATTTGAACAGTGTTTTAAATTACGTGCATAACGATTTGGTTAAAATGCTCCGAGATAGCATCTGAAACACCAATAAGTGTTTTTTATATATATAATAAAAATGAACTAATTTCATATATGGGCGTGTTTATGGAACTTATAATCGACTCCCCTTATTATACAGACTATAGATTAAGTAGCAATTATTATATTTTATTAACTGATTTAGCAATTATCAATGACGCTTCCGCTATCAAAATGTTTGCGCATCTTTTTGGTGACGTTGCTCCTGAAACTATTAGCGCGGGTAGGGGATGGAGAGGCTGCTGGAGCTGTCAGCTGTTAAAGCCACGTGCTCTTTCCAGGAGGCTTTAAAGGTGATTACTGGGCGAGGATAAGCCAGTCATAAATGTCCTGCTTCCAGCGCTCCCACCGCTCTAAATAGGCTAAACGTTTCCATGGCGTCATGAAGTGCATTTCAAGAGTCAATTACTATACGTCTGATGCATTACACGCGCCTACCATTCCCGCATTAGGCACATTTTTGGTTGAACAACACTTATATACCCTCGTTGCTGCTCCTTTTTACAAAGTAGTGACAATTTTACTGCGTGATTGCTCAGATATTTGTGTTGTGTGGAGTTTTTGTTGTTGTTGATGATGTTATTGTTTTGGTGTTTTTTTGGGGGGTTTTTTTGCATTTACAGTGCATTTATAATTCTGTGCATTTGGTTAGTGTACAAGTATCCCACCCACAAAGTGCCTTTGTTTGTTTTATTTGTGCAGGAACTTTAATTTATATTCAGACACATGGCCCAGTCTCTTCCTTTACAGTGTGTAGGTCTGAGAACTGTACTGCAGCGCCGCCTCTAGATCACATGCATATTCAGTTTAGCACCTTGCGGGAAGAAAATTCTGGCTGCTCATAGGAAATCCATTATGGATACCACATTTAATGTTTTACTTCTTAAAACATATTAATCTGTATAGGACTAGCGAGAGAGACAAAGACAGAGAGAGGGTGCGTGCAAGTTATCACGAGGCCGCCAGAGCTTTACCGGACACGTCATTATAGCATCGTTCTCTACCGCCACCACCACCGTTAGACCAACGTTATGTTCGGAACTTATATACATTGAATAAAACTCAGTTGTGAACAACAATAATAGAACTTAAGATACAGCAACTTATCTTAGTTATTTTTCATTGATAGCTATTCACATTTTTGTTTGTTTTGACTTATATGCACAGTATTGAAATTTGTAAAAGCAGTTGTGTATTTAAAACATTTTAAATTCCACACTTGCCTTTTTGGAAGACTGAGAAGACAGTACATCGTCTATTCGCACTATGCAGTGCTACTGGTCGGTCTCATACAGAGATCCCCTAGCTTGGAGGCAACCTATCAATCTATACCCATCCATAGTGACGCTCTCTCAGTATGAGAGAGCACAAGATAATATATGCATGATCTAAAACACTGACAGCCACAGCTGGGGCTTAACATAAATCATTTTTAAAAGAGGGGAACATTTAAAATACATATTATTGGAAATACATGTGTGTAATTATTTCAAGTCATTTTAAAATATTTTGAGTCATTTGTGTCTCCTATTTTTTCTTATGTAAAGTTTATTAGAAACACTGCTTTGCAAAAAAATATTCAGAGTATTTAACATAACAGCTGTATCCTCAGATTAGGCTCGTTTAATTGCGCACAGTTTGTGGGGGGCAGGGTTCAGCGTGATCCCAACAACTGGTGTGAGGTCCAGCTGGTCCTCTGTCACCCCTGGAGGAGGAGTGAGACGGAAATGCTGCAGGAGAGAGGTGAAGAAGAGGAAGAGCTCCATCCTAGCCAGACCCTCTCCCAGACACATCCTTCGCCCTGAAAACAAAGAGTTCTTAGATTTCAGAACAGGTTCATATTAAGACTCATTTCCAACATATTGAAGTTTCATCAGTTTGCCCACCATTGAAGTAGACCTACTGAAGATGCAGTCTCAGTTGCCATCCACACAACACTAAGCCATTTAGACCAAAGTAATTTACATGTATATAAGAATACTGTTTGCTGACTTTGGTTCAGCTTTCATTGCATTTAGTAGCTATTTAGGATCATTGGATGACACACTCCTCAACTGAACTTTGGACACCCTGAATTTCAGACAGATCTCAGACTATCAAGTGCTGAGATCACATCACCCACTACGTGAACACTGGTTAATCTGTGCCTTATCACTCACAATAAATCCTAGATAAAAGCTGTTCAGCTTCCGTCAGCCAAATTTTTTTAAATGATGATTTTTGACAGCACTGAGTAAGAGAATTGGTCCTATATGCAGTATTGGCACATTATTGAAAATTACTCATTACTCATGAATAATATTTTTGTATTTTTATCTTAAATTCATCAAACCTCTGTTGTAAGTAAATAGATTCAGCAGAAGAATGTCACTTAAGAAAACCCAACATAAATCACTTATTCATAATAGACTGATCAAAACTGGGACTTAAATTTTTACTTTAGACATTGAAATCCTGCATTTATTTGTCAAGGTATGGAAAGTCAGTGGGATTTGGCCTTATGTTACATCATAGCAAAAACAGACAAATATCTGTTTTATGGTTTAGACCTCCATGAACTCTGCTTCTGGAAATCTGTCACTTGTTATATTAAAGTTTAAATGTATTTGATCTATGTAAAAATGTTTCTTTAGAGAGGAGCAGCTGAATATTTCTGAAAAGCGATGCTGGTGGGAACACTTGAAAAGATGCCACACATGTCAATAACAGATTTCTTGGAGCCCCTGTCAGAACATTCAGTACCAGACCACTACAGTCAGGAATATGTTTTTACATTTGGTATCCCAGACTTTTGTTCACACACAAAAGATGAACAAGATGATGCAAACTGAATTAAATACCTGCAGAGAAGGGCATGAAGGCATCTTTCTTAACAAATCGTCCATGCTTATCCAGGAAGTGTGCTGGGTTGAAGCGGTGTGGAGTCTCCCACTCATTCTCATCCCACAGCACAGATGCCAGAAGAGGGTACACAGTTGTACCCTAAAAAACAGTTTACAGTGAGTTCAGTCACAGTTTGACTTCACACTGTTAGCTATGATACAGCATTTATTCTAATCACCTTCTTGATGAAGTAGCCGTTGAAATGAACATCACAGCTGGTGACGTGGGGAAGGCTCAAAGGTGCTATGCTGGCCAGTCTCTGAGTCTCATGGATCACTGCATCCGTGTAAGGCAGATTCTTCCTGTCATCCACCACTGGCTGACGATCTCCAATCACCTTGTCAATCTCCTGCTGTACGCAGTCTTCATGCAGAAACACGGTTTTGCATTTATGATTAGAAGTCAAACATCCTTAAAGACCAACCAGCAAATAGTAGTAATATGCATGAAGCTTCTACTTCACAGTACAGTGCTCTTACCCTGTATGTGTGGGTACTTAGCCATAAACATAAATGCCCAGCGCAGAGATGTGCTAGTTGTGTCAGTACCAGCCACAAAAAGATTTGTCACTGTTGCAAAAAGATTCTCTTCACTGAAGCGAGAGTTCTTCTGTCCTGATTTCTGACAGACATCCACGGAGCATATGTTTAGAATACATTCTTTAACTAACCATATTAAAAAATAAGACATAAACATGGAAGGTGCCAGTATAAAACTTTTAAAAAAGAATCAGGTGTAAAGTTTTAAGTTATGCTTTTGACAGAGCTTGCATATGGATTTGTTCAACACAGGAAGGGCCTGTAGAGTCTGTATGAATAGGTGACCTACATAAATCTTAATTCCAAGAGCAAATAGAATAAGCAAGGGGAAATTAGCAAGCGAACAGAGAGGTGTGGGTCACTAGTGAAGGCAGTAAGATATTTGGGTGCAGAAGAAACACAGAAGTTTATCAGGAAAAAAAATGTTAGCAGATAGATTAGATACTCTAGCAGATGTAGTTATAGCAATGAAGTTTTTTATCGTAAGAGTTCAGCTAACTAATAAATGCTTAATTCAGTTAGACAAACAAGTGAAGGACAATCAGATTTAAACAGGTGATTCTGTATGCAGTTTATTATATTGTCCAGGTCAGCCCATTAGATGTGGAATGCTGTGTACCTCATCACTCTGCTTTCGAAGGAGGAAAGAGTCGACAAACCCTCTGATATTGTCTGACTGTAGCGACTCTTTCAAATCATTAAATATCCTTTTTAGATCATTCTTGTGGTCCGTAAGGTTTCTATCAATTGTCCTTTTGCTCTTCAAGAATGGACCTATCCAGGGAATTAAGTTGTAAATCTAGAACATTAAGGGGGGGGGGGGGGGGGGGGGTAAAGAGTCATGTTGGTATTTCATATTTGCAGTTGCATTTACAGTAGGATTTGATGCCCTCTGATACCTTCTGCCTTAGCAGTTAGTTAGTGAGAGAACACTAACTGCTCAGTTTAATGTAACCAAGTGGATCTCTAGATAAGAACATGGACAGCTGCACTCTTTAGGTTCCTTTGCCACAGATAGGGTCACAGGTTAATAGGCAGATATAAATACACTTTGGGTTGATGCACAGAAATAAATGCACCTGTAACAAGGTGAGTGCAGCCAAGTGCGCCCTCAAAGGGTGGCCAGGGTGCCATGGCAACCATGCTAAGTCTACTGCCCCCTCCTGACCCCAACTGATAATGCTTCTCACAGGTTGAGAATGTATTTGTGGTTATAAATGTAGCTAGCTAAAGTTGATAACCTATAGCAAATATAGCTATAGTTTAATGGTGAATGTGTTTGGTTTGGTAATTCGCATTCCTTTTAGAAATGCGTTACATGTAACGTTAAGACTGCCAATTTAATATAAACAAAGAATGGAAGATACTTGTAAATAATAAGAGCTTCATCCCACCCCCCCCCCAAAAAAAAAAAATCTGCACACAAAAATAGAACATGTATTTCTGTATTTTATGTTTTCCTCTTCTCACCTTTTAGATGACTAAATGTGTTCCATAAATTTAAGTATATGAGTCAGAGGTATAGATATGAGAAAAAAACATTGCTAGTGTCATGCTAGTGAACTAGCCGGCAGGCGTTTTTATCATGGAAACTACAGAATTATTGTAGTAAAAAAAGTAATTTAAGCCAGCGGCATGCTCAGATACTTAATGGTCTTTGGAAGTACACAAGAAAACTGTTAGTCAAGGTGTTTGTTGATCTACACAATAACATCTAATAAAAAGCGGGCAAAAAAAAAAATAATTAAAGAAAGAAAATCTAATGAATTATAAGGCTTTTAGGGTTATGCATGCTGAGGTCCTTTTGCCAACACCATTGCCTTGGTTGAAAACATCAGAAGTGAACCAGCCAATTTGGAAATGGAATTCCAACCATAACGTAACACGTTACTATTCAGAAGCTCCTGGCCACATCAGGCAGGAGCAAACACTGTTGGTTAATTTGCAGAGAATTTATGTAAATGTACAAAGCAAACACTTACCCGCATGGGAGCTGTTCCATTAAGCCTAAGATTCTCATTTGCTCTATTGACCATTTCTTTGAACTCAGGATCACTGTATTCAAATCTGTTTCCAAACACAATAGATGAAATAACATTGGAGATAGCATAGTTCATTGGCTGGGCTGTGTCAAAGGGTTTCCCTACAAACAGGAAAATATGGTACAATATGTATATAACATGTTATTAAGACAAAATTATTTATATCAAAGATAAGAGTGTATATGCATGGAGAAGTGGGTCTTCACATACCTCCAAAGTTCTCAAACACTTCTTTAATGTATTGGATTTCCTCTATGATTTTCTCCTCACTGCCTTTCTTGCCCATTCCAAAGTCTCGAAGGTTAGTGAGAGCAAAGCGTCTCATCTCTTTCCAGTTCTCCCCATTGGACAATACAATCCCTTTAGACAAAAAGCAACCATTCAATAGGCAGGAATAGATTTGGTTTTTAATCGATGGGCTGGCAACTTCTGTTTCTTTCACACAGAGTTCTGATTAAATATATGTTTAATGAAATGGAAGATTTTCCATTTTGCAATAAATATGATTACTAAAAACAAAAGGCTAGCAAAATGTTGCAAAACCAGAGTAACATTTATTTCTTTATCTCTTACCGTGTTCTTGAGCAATGTTCTTAAATGCCTGTGTAATTTCTCTGTCCCCAAACTCTTCAGCATTGTTCACAAGTGCTTCTTTGACTGTTTTATACCCTGCTAAGACCACAACCTTGTTCCCACCCAAATACACCTTGTAAACAGATCCATATTGCTTGGCAAGCTGTAAGAGATGGACGTTCATAACTCATCTTATTCAACACTCTCACTCGACTTTTCTCTTTTTTCTCAATTCTTTTTTTTTTTTGTTTATAGTATTCTACATTGTCTTCCTCTACATGTTGTGCTACTCTTGTTGCACATTACCAGCACACAACCGCTCGTTACAATTTCCCACATTATATCAAAAAAGGCTTGCGTAGATTTACCAGGAAACTTTTATTTTTCCTGTGTGTTTTGAGTGGAATTCTTACCTCACAGAGTGACTCGTGGAGCCTGTGCAGGTCCAGCTGGAGCAGGTTGCCCAGGACGGGCAACGGTTTGGGTCCTGGAGGTTCATTAGCCTCTTCCTTAAAGCTGGAGGCTGAAAAAAGGACATACAGAACCAGCAGCAGCAACAAAGCACCAAGCATCAAGCCTGTGCTGCTAGCCTGCAGGAGAAGCTCTTCCACTGAAGCCATCCTGAATCCAAAGACAAGTGATACCACTCTGTCTGCTACAGCCTTTATAATAATGAGAACCTACAGCTGATCCAGGGGAGGAGCGGTTCTTCAGAGCATGGGGAAATCAGGGAAAGGGTAAGTGTGGAATACGTATTACGCCTGCCAATAAATGATTAAGCCACGCTGCAATGTGCAAACAAGGTTTAAACAGAGTCACAGACAGAAGTGGGTGAAAAGGCTTTGCATTCAGCCCCATAGTTATGCTGTCATAGAGTATTTTAGCATTATTTATTCATTTATGGCTTTCTGATTTAAATGCACATCTGATTTAAATATGCATTGAAAAATTCATGTTGCAATGTTTATATATTGAAATACCAAGTAAAGAAAAACCCCACTACACAAAAAACATGCTCCCAGTATCTGTTGCTTTTAATTCTTGTGCATCTCTCTCGCATATCCATCATTGCTATTTTTACTTTCATCAATAACCTGCTCTTTATCATTCATCTTTACTGACTGTGCCCACACTTGTTGCTCTGTCTAGCTTCACCAGACGGTGAATAACCTCTGCCACACTTTAGACTGGTGGCCTGTTACCTACTGATTTATCTTAATGAGTAGGATGGAATGGAATGGAAGGATGTTCATGCTGATTCAGAATGGCAGAAGCCCTGTCAGCCAAAGGTTTGCTTTACCTTTATCCCAAACCTGCAGCCAGACAGAAAATAAATCCCAGCAATGGCACCATGGAGTGCTGTAATTATATAACTCTACTTCTTTTTTTACTACCACAAGACATTTTTTAACAAGTTTTATTGTTTCTGGCCAAGGATTGCATACGCAGGAGTGTTCTCATGTCATCTGCTAGTGTCTGAAGAAAAAAAAAAAACATTCTTGCTTATTCTTAATAATCTGGTGAGTATTAAACTGGTCACTTTATGTCTTAGGAAATATTGAATGAAATGCAAATGATTTGACATTAAAGTGTAATAATTTGGTTATGTGTGCACAAGATCAAGTTCAAATGTGTTGGACTAGCAGATTTTACAATAGGAAATATAAGATATACTACTAAGGAGGTTAACCAAGACTTATTGGTAGACATAGCCTTCAGATATTGAGTTTAAAAGTTCAAATATCTGTTGCAATAGGCAATTTTAATATGGGTACTCAAAAATCTTTGTGTGAATGACTTAATTGAGATGAATGTAAATACTGAGTTTACAACATTAATAAAAATAAATAAAAGCCAAAATTGTCTTGAACACTAAACGCTGGGACGTGGCACATACAGGATGCACCTCCAATACCGGTAGTCTAGGCCTTCACTCATTTGAATAATATGCAAAAGTTGTGTATGGAAAAAGCCAATCAAGATTCTCCACTGCTTTCAACCTGAAACAAAAAATGACTAAAGCTTGTTCGGTCAGAATTTCATTCCGACCAAAACTCTATATTTTCACAAACATCCTTTAAATAGTTCAGAAGGCCATTTAACCTAAAATACAAATTTGGTTATAGGGAATATTATTTTTATTATTTCCAAAAGACATGAGTACATGAAGTCACTGGGTAAACTGGCTTTGCCATTTTCAGGACCTTTGAGCAGTGTAAGTTCTCACCTTAGGCCATGGATGTCTGCCTGTATTTGTCAGCTCTTATTCGTGGGCAGTTTTACAGTTGTGCTGGTCTTGGTTGAACTCAGGTGAACCGAGACTAGCATAGCACTGCTGTTTATGAGCACAGAGTTACCACTGACATTGTCATGATAGCATATGGCCGGCTCTGCCTGGTCTGGTCTGACTGCCATAGCAGAAGCTGTACACTAGCAGGGGTCTAGACAGGACGTGTGCTGTGGCACTTTCTGTTTCATGATTGACGGAGGAAAAAAAGCCAATAAGGAGTTCCGCTGTCTTCCAGATTTGCCTTTTCAAACTACATTTTGATATATCTCTGCCACTTTCCCTTCACTGTTTACAAGTCAGCATTAATGCATTAATGCTTGCTGACTGAATTGGCTGCAGGTATGTAGCTGAGGTGCAGATTGTGCACCTCAATGACATAACCAGACATGGAGCTATTGCACTGAGGTACCTTCTCAACCATTACCACTAGTACTCAGAACAGAAGTTAAAACTACACAAGTACTGGATTACTTATGTTTACTGCACTAAAGGCATTTTGGAATAAAGATAAATGACATCTGACAAAAGACAAACTTTGTAAAAAAAAAAAAAAACATTTGAAGTTTGTGGATTACTTCATAGTGATATTTTTAGTTCTACTGGAGCCTCTGAATATCGCAAAAATCTTTTTTTTTTTTTATTGTGCCTGTATATTGCATTGTTATTTTTCTTTAATGCAGTTTGTAAGAAAGCAATTAAATATACACATATAAACAGTTTTCTCAAATATTTACTGTTTACTACAAAAAAATCTATGTTGTTTTGTGAAGTCTAGCATTACTTCTAAAGTAGCCGTTTTTTCATTCATTTAAGTTTCTTTTCCAAAGATTTGACACAGTAGATTGTTTTCACAATATATTCCCAATGATTTGTATTGGTAAGCGGTGCAGCTTGAGAAGAGTATGCCAGCTCTGCAGCTCTCGATGTTTTTGTTATCTCAGTTCCACTCCTGGGCCACTAGTGCCAGACTGCAGCTCTTCAGCCTAAGCTGTTCTCTGACCCTCCTCTAGTAATTTGTAGGCTTTCTGTAAGTATTAACCAACTATGACTTTACGGCTTTATGGCTGTCACTTAAAACACACACTTGACCAATAACCTGCTAGCCTAAAAATTTCGTTTAATAAAAATTGGATGTAAAAACATGCTGAGTATAATAAAGATATACTTGTTGCTGAAACAGCTCAATGGAAAGAAAAATGTGTTTTTATAATATTATTGCAGATAGGAGATTTTGGGAGTCTTTGTTATCCTATCAAATAGCGGTATACCTTACTATCCAAGGTAATGTACAGCAGAAACATGTATTTTTTTCCTAATAAAACAGATCATCCTTCTATATCTCCTTTAACTGCGCACAGTTTGTGGGGGGCAGGGTTCAGCATGACCCCAACAACTGCTGTGAGGTCCAGCTGGTCCTCTGTCACCCCTGGAGGAGGAGTGAGACGGAAATGCTGCAGGAGAGAGGTGAAGAAGAGGAAGAGCTCCATCCTAGCCAGACCCTCTCCCAGACACATCGACCTGAATATAAACAGAAGCATCAGAATTATACACCTAACAAATGTGTCAGTCTGAGAGTACTGAAAAGAGTTTGCCTACCTGCCTTACTATTGAAACTTCACAACAATTGAAGTGAGTCATAAGGTTTCTGGTAGACTGTATTTTAAGATGAAACCAATCTCCCACAGAGAAGGGCAGGTGATTGGCAGGTATACAAGAAGCAGGTATACAAGGAACAGAAGTCTTAATTTCTTACATTTACTGGAGCTGATCCACCAATCCTGACATTTTCATTTGCCCTGTTGACCCTTACTTTAAACTGATTAAAATGTGTTTCCATACACAATGGATGAGATGACGTTGGACACAGCATAGTTCACTGGCTGTGCTCTATCAAATGGTTCCCCTGGATGCAAGAAAAAAAATTTCTTTCAAAATACTACAAGCACAAAATGATCAAAGCTCATGATAACATGTATATACGATTACATGCTGTTGCCAGTTTCAGAGTTCTCCAACATGTCTTTATGGTACTGGATTTCCTCACTGATGTTCTCTTCACTGCCTTTCTTTCTCATTACAGTGACGGCAAAGCATCTCCTCTTTCCAGTTCTCCCCATTAGAAAACATAATCCCTGCAGATAAGAAGCAAATGTTCAATAGGTACCCATGTGATCCCAGCTGGGCATGATTAACAGCTTTGGGTTTTGTTCTTAGAATGTGAAATGGCACTGGACAGCATATTTATGTTGTAGTTTTATTGCAGTCTCTTGCTAGGCCTTTTCTAGTGTTTTATAAATTATTGCAGAATTTGAAATTACGAGACTATAATTTAAGCACAACCAAATTAGTAGTCATTTCTTGAAACCCGTACCATGGTTTCAACTTTCTTGATTGAGTTATGTCTCTTTTCCCAAATTCTTCACCATAGTTCACAAGTGTCTTGTAACCAGCTAGGATGATGACTTTCTTGGGACCAAAATATATGTTAAAAATGGATCCATACGTCTTGGCGAACTGTAAGACGTAGAGCTTGACATTTGTTAGTAGATTAACCATTAATCTTTTTCAGTGTGAAACAATAATGAAACAACAACAAACTTTCTTGCTCTGTGACCCATTCACTTCTGTCCTGCAAATCCCATAACCCTTGTTATACTTTAAATGGAAATTACCTCTTATCTTCTTTTTATTGACCTATGCGAAGCTTGAGTGAATGCTGATAGCACTAAACAAGAGCTTTGCCAACTCCGAGCTCAGGCTACCCTTATCCTAGACATACTGACGGCCACTGGAAAAACCTTTGAACAACTACAAAGTGTGTTCTGATTGCTGTAATAAACTTTATCAGACTTTATCAAACATGTAACACTTGGAGTTAAATTCAGAAACAATATATTTCACTACACTTTGGATAATTTTACAGGCTTTATGTATCAAGCTGTATTAAAGAAAGAATCATATATTTCTTTCTTTTTTAACAAAATGATTTGATGCCATAAAGACCTCACACAGACCTCACACTCAAGCATTTCCATTATAGCCATCATGCTCAGTCCTGGCCCCTTAAATCCAAACCCGGCCCAGGCCATTGTAAGTTCTGAACAGTAACTACTGATTGGCTGCAGTGCTATCACACCTGAATAACAGATAAAGGAAGGGCTGAAAACCTGCAGGAACTGGTTCATGAGCAACAAGGCTTGAGTATTAGAGCAGTATAAGTCTCTAAAATTTGCTTTATGATCCTGTTGGCCAGAGAGAAGAAACCTAAGGGTAAAAATCTCCTATATATATATATGATAGATAGATAGATAGATAGATAGATAGATAGATAGATAGATAGATAGATAGATAGATAGATAGATAGATAGATAGATATAAAATTATGCTATAATTTATCCATCACTACATACTTCTTTTTATGCTGCCATGATTAGTACTTTTCTGTTGTCTTTCAGTCCGGCCTTTACCAGCCGTTAATAAGATTTCTCCATCTTGCTTGTAACCCTTCGTTACATATCTTCCACTTCTGGTGATTTTATCATTTATATCAGAGGATTACACCAGTTATATAAGTATATATAAGTTTATATAACCAGTTATATAAGTTTATATTAGTTTCGGTTATAGCTCAGTATTAGTTTTTTTGTTGGCTGTGCTCATACACTACATTTATATCTACTAGCTTATTCCACTCATTTCTCACAAACATTGTGTTCCAGATCTGGCTAAACATTTAAATAAGTAGTTTTTTTTTAACCTGTGTGGAATATTAAAGTACAAAATAAGTGTCACACAATGTATTTCTCAAAGATCTCCATCAGCTATGTGCCAGAAGGCACCAGAGAACGAGACGTTCTGGCACAACCTACTCATCCAGTACATAATTTGCTACCCATTGATGTGTTTAGAGATGTCCTGCTTTGAACTTCAGGAACATCCTTTAACTTCAGAACGTTTTAAACATCAGTGAGTCAATAATTACACAGAGGCAAATTCTTGTTTTGCACATGCTTGGTAAATTCCAGTAAATAAGTTAGGACTGTGCAGAGCATGTATAGAATACATCAAAATGGAATCAAACAGCAAACTCCTTCAGTCAACACATTTACATAAGGCAGGTTTAATTAAAAAAGAAAGAAGAAAACAGCAATACATACATATTAGACAAGGTTAATTCAGTAAAACAGTACACAGAACCACAATTCCCTTTTCCCTTCATGGTACATTTTTCAACATTGCCATGACCTTAAAACAGTTTCAAGTTCACTTTCATATCCTCTTACCTCAAAAATGAGAAAGCTGTTTTCCCCCAAAAAGCAGCTCAAATATTAAAGTTAGTATATTGTGCAAACACACAAATGAGAAAGAAAAAACAAATAATGAATGAGAAGTAAAAACAAAAACCAAAACACAGTTTGTTTCTCACCATTAGAGAACTGGAGGACTGTCCTTGAGGGGGTGGCACTTTCCACTATTACTGAATCAAACAATGGATAGAGCTCATAACCCCTGACACCAACCAAAATCCCCTCCACAGTCTTATGTTATGGTCAGTGAAACAGTAGTGGTGTTTAACCAGTTTCACACAAAATAGAGATTGTGTCATATGTTCTAAGATTTACTAACTCATGCCTCAGAATGAGTTAGACATTAAAATATGAGCCGATACCTCACAAAACTAGTCAGTACATTAGGAGGGAACCAGTCCAGTCACAAAAATTAGTGAGTGCACAGTAGAAGCTTTGGACAAAAGGCATTTATCTACAATCACAAGTCTTAATTCATTAGAACATTTTTCATTAGATTGATTTTTAAGATGGAGAGCATAAAATCATTACTGAGGCTCTTGCAGGATGGAAGCAGGCCAAACAGATCGGTCCATATCAGTAGTGCACCTCTCACATGCCAGAACTGCTTCAGCTGGTCAGAATTATGCTGTGAAACTACACTGAAATAACATTCACAAGTGGTGTATATGCATCGTAACAGTGCATTTATGTTGTTACACCCCCCACCAAAAAAAAAGAAAATTGCCTTTCCACTGCTATCAACAATGAACAAGACAGCTAGCTATACATGTTACAAATATATCTGTACAGTGTCAGTTGAAAGACTGTCATTTGAACAGCATGTTCAGCCATTGTGACACAGACACACAACACACAGATTGTACATTCCCTTTCCCACATATGGTACGCTCCCTTACATACTTAAGGCTCACAAAACAGAACATAGTGAGAGGAACCACGCATGATGTCTTAACAGCTGAAAGAGTAGCACCTGGTTTAAACTGTGGTCATTTTTCACATAGCAGTTTCCCAAAAGCATTGTGTTTTTAATATTAAACATTAGAGTGCTTAGAGCATTTCTCAGTCTATTGTCATGTGATAAACTACAGCACATTTTTGGAAACTCACTCCAATTCAGTTAATTGGCCTGACTAAATAGGAAAAAGTAATATTCACTACCAGTATTACCTGTACTTTATCTCAAGAATATGGAAAACTGACTATCAAAATGACTGCTTCTTTAGAAAAATGTTACTAGTGGAGACAAATATATGTGCAATAATGTAGTAGGGATAAGAGAACATTAAATTTCCACATGCATATTTGTGCATATCTCTTCATGAAAGTTAAAATAACTCCATTTTTTTCCGAAAGCAAACAGCTACATTGCTATGAATATAATACACTATATTTGTAGCAATGCTACTTGCTTTTACATACATGGGTGAACAGAAAATATTCCTTAACATTTTACAACGCTCAGTGAGACTAAGTTTGTAAGTACTTCAGTTATTGTTTTATTGGATTTTTTTCTGATTTAGTAACCATTTTTCAGTAGATATCTTCAAATTTAAGACTATAGCAAGAAAAAAGGAGAAAACAACAACATCATACACAGCTCAAGCATGGAGCTCAATTGGCTTCACACAAGGGCGCACACACCGTCAGCCCAGTTCATCACTGACAACCATGATGCAAAAAGAAGCACCTTCCAGCCCCAAGCACTGATACAGTCTCTAAAACTCAAAAAGACACAGTAGGTGTGACATCAAAGACTTACTGTCATACTTGGTTTGGATAATGTTCCTTTCCACACAAACACGCAGTTCACACACACACACACACACACACACACACTTTAAACAAAACTGCATGCTTCTTTCAGATCTTCACGGTACTGTCCAAGATCCCATGTGGGTAAATCTCCAGTGCAGTACGGTGGCTGATACCTTTGTGTTCATGTAATGGGGAAGAGGAGGAGACTGTCTGAGACCTGAGTGTGTAGAGGAGCTTCTCTCAGCCCAGGCTGTACCTCAACAAGGTGACGATGAGGAAAATTCTGGTTCACCTCTCCGCTTGTTGTCATTTTTTCTGGCCTTCCGAACAGTGCTGGAACTGGGCAAAGCTCAGGAACACCTGCTCTAATGAGATCTGACTCACACAGTAGTCCTCAATGCTGTACTTCTCTTTAGCCGCCTCTAGGGTCCCAAACACCTGGCAAGACCAACACATGACATTATCTGTTCCTGGTTGAGGAGTGGGGGCATACTAAATGAGTTTACACCTGGTCCATGGTTCTAGTCTAGTCCTGCTCGTCATGGGTGTATGTCTTGGAGAAAACATCAGTTACTCTCAGCAATTTTCTAAATGTCTACAGGTGTACTGCAATGCCTGAGTGACTGGAGAACATACCTGAGCCCAGGTTAGTGTTTTGTCAGTCAAGTGGTAGTGTACCATCCCTTGATGTTCATCTTTCAGTAAACTTCCTGTTAAGATGATAAAGCAATAGTAGACAAAGGTATTAATCAATAGATAATCCTATTAATACCAGAGCTATTAGGCTCAGATCAATATAACTACACAGGCAACGTTTAGATAGATCTACATTTCAGGCACAAACCAGGGAACGTGCTCTCAATGAAGTCTTTGAAGAGCTGGAGATCCATCTCCTCTAAATCCGGCTCCAAATGGACTTTGGCCAATAGTGTGTAGCCACTGCCAAATTTGCTCTTTAGGTGCTGTGGGCTACCCAGACACTTGAACTGCCCATTGACCATCACAGCCAGCCTAGTGCATAAGGCCTCACACTCCTCCATACTGCGCGCACACACACACCCAAGTGCATGCACAGACACACATAAAGAAACACACAGAGACATGCACAAACGGTCAGGAAACAACAGGCTACACTAAAGATCTCCTGCGTTCTGTCTGCATGACTCAAAATAGACCTTAGTACGTTCCTTTAAAGGAACACGTCAAGCAAACATTGGAAAATTGCCAATAAGTAATGAAAGCTACAGGAGTCAAATTAGTATTATGCAAGTAAGATAACGTTGACCCATCCGCACTCATTTACATGAATCTGTAGGCTTGTTAGCATTACTGATAACACCTGTTTATAGGAGTGACTAACCTGTGTGAGGTGATCACAATAGCTTTGCCAGATTCTCTGGTGCGTGTGACTGCATCCCACAACAAGCGCCTGGCAACAGGGTCCATGCCAGTGGATGGCTCGTCCAGGAAGATGACAGGTGGCCCACCAATCAGAGCCATTCCGGCACTCAGTTTCCTTTTGTTGCCACCACTGTGGGACAACAGATATGCCCGAAAAAAAAAAAAAAAAAAAAAAAAAAAAAAAAGAGAAAAAAAAAGGGGGGGGGGTGTCATAACAAAAAAACAAAAACCCATTAATATCAGTAGATCAGCTGGACCCTAGTCTAGAGCCCTCCCTATCCTTTTAAATCCCATCACTTATGCAAATCGCCCTTCTTCATATCCTCAGCTCACTCACATCTTTCTTCTTGCTCTCTTCCTCTTCCTCTCGGACATTCCCCGTGTCCTTACCTGTAACTGCGGACCAATTTGTCCGCGTGGGGTTCCAGAAGGAGAGAGCGGAGCACATTCTCCACGCAGGCTGAGCCGTACTTCTCCGGGATGCCTCTGAGCCTGGCATACATGCTCAACGTCTCCCGCCCTGTCATGTGATCCAACACCGCGTCAAACTGTGGGCAGTAGCCGATCCGTTGTTGCACCTGTAAGACACGTGGGATGGTGTTATGAACCACGAAATAAGCCATCAGTGTCTTATTCATACACTACTGAGGCCCTACTGCTTTAAGGAAAAAAGGAATAGCTTCTTCAAAAATGTTAATATTACTCATAATTAATGATAGCCAATGTGGATCCGCTAGCATTACACAAATAACACATTGCTAACTGGCTGCCACTAGTGTTCATCCATTTTTAAAGGAATAATATTCTTTCACAATAGATTTAAATTTCACAATTTCAATCCTTTAAAGTGAACTTAATTAAACTATAGCTATTTGTAGATATCTACAAAATGCACTTAACATTTCCTAGCTTCTTCAAATGCTATGCACGTTAACTGAACTTTCAGTGTTTTAATGAAAAGTAAAAGAGACAAATAAGGCAAGCGGCTTTGAACTGTAGCAGAACTTGATCTGACCTTTTTCACATCTCGGAGGATGCTGTAGCCATCAATGAAGGCGTCGCCTGCGGTCACCGTCTCGTCTCCGGTCAGCATTTTGAAGGTGGTGGTCTTTCCTGCACCGTTGAAACCCAGCAGGCCAAAACACTCCCCCTTCCCAACAGCCAGGGACAAGCGGTCCACAGCCAGCAGGGACTGACTCCCCGGGTACACCTGCTCGCAACACACCACACCTGAGTGTACAAGCTAAATACACAGCAGAATAACAAACTGCCAAATAGGGGACTGGTAGCTCACTGGTTAAGGTACTTGACTTGTAATCGGAAGGCTGCTTGTTCAAGCCCCACTCCTACCAAGTTGCCACCGTTGGGCCCCTGAGCAAGGCCCTTAACCCTCAATTGCTTAAGCTGTACTCAGTCATAAGTGTAAGTCACTTTGGATAAAAGCGTCAGCTAGATGCCGTAAATGTAAATAGCAATCGTGCTAACAATGCACACACCATAGCAGGGTCATGTTAGTGTCACCGAAATAAGGTCATCCACCACGGTGTGTTCCACGTTAGTGTCTTTAGATATTCTATTAAAGGATGTACCCAAACATGAACACATAGACGTGCACATGCGCGCTAGCAGCTACCTTGGTGAGTTCCTGGAGAATGAGAGGGCTGCCCACCATGGACTCCACCACAGGCTGGCACTCCAAAACCCGCTTTCTCTCCTCAGCCACATCCCTGTCCTCTGGCTGAAGAGCCTCGTCTGCAGCCAGCACACCCTGAAGGCATCCCCACGTTACGGCTGTGTGCGTCACCGAGAATGCCCTACACACACACTGCTGCTGGGTCATCGCTCACCTTCCTGTGTCTCCTGCAGATGCTGAGCAGCACGCGCACGCACCGGAGCTCGATGGCGAAGAGCAGCACGAGGAAGACTACTCCCTGCAGGGACATGGCCACCAGGAAACGGCCCACCCCAGGCTCCTCCATGGAGAAGTAGTTCAGCTGGTAGGTTATGTCTGTAGAGGACCAATCAACCAACCAATCAGTCCCAGTTCTCATAGGAAGGATAAATATTAAGAAGCGCACACTCTCAGTGTTTACGTCTGCCTGTGATTATTTTCGCAACAACAAAAAAGCATAAGGATAAATGAAAGGTTATAGTTGCCACACTGCGTGTGACTAACTGACCCTAGCTAGCAATGACCTAGCTACTGCCCTACTGCCCTGCTGTCTATTAACAGCATTATAGTAGCACTACAAAATGGCACCTAGGGCCCTGTGATCTCATCTTTTGTGTGTGTGTGTGTGTGAGAGGGTGCCGCTCACTGTAGAAGTGGCAGATTTCCTTCGTGAAGAAGCTGGTGGTGCAGAATCGGATGGTCTCGTAGTTCTGGTAGAACTGGCTGAAGGACATGCCCAGGCAGTAGTTGGGGAACAGCAGGAAGATTTTATCCAGCAGATGCGAAAGCTCCTGGAGGTGCAGCTCTGAGGAGAACCACAGTCCGGACACAGTCAGAGTGCATTAATTACGTCTTCCAGAGCCACACATAGACCCACGACCTATTCACCAAACGTCATTACAAAAGAGTGCTTAAATGGATAGTTAATTCAGAAATGCTCATGCCAACAGACACATTTTAAAAAAGGTCAGTAAGGGCTAATAAGAATGAACAAAACTAACTCCTATCCTTCATGCCTTCTTGGTAGCGTTAGCATTATACGTAAAACTGCACTTCCTGATGTGCCCTCTAGGAGCAGCCGTGAGCACAGGGCGGCTCACCGGGGATGGTCATGATGGTGACGGCCAGGAAGGTGGCTGTGCCGCTGATGATGTTGAAGATGGTGAGACGTGTGTAGGCGGTGGCAGCGCTGGAGAACAGGAAGCTGAGCAGGTACATGAAGGGGATGATGGCCCAGCCATAGAGCAGCAGCAGCAGCAGCACATCCACCAGGTGATTCTCCTCTACGAAGGCCTTCACTGCGAATGCCTGGAACACCACCTGGGTGAGGAAGGGAATGAGAAAGAGAGAGAGAGGAGGGCAGACAGAAAGAGAAGGGGGAGCATTGACAGAGAGAGAGAGAGAGAGAGAGAGAGAGAGAGAGAGAGAGAAAGAAAGAAAGAAAGAAAGAAAGAAAGAAAGAAATGCAAGGAGCAATCAAATTCTCTTTATGTGCAAGGCGTACCATTTAGGGAAGAGGGAGGATCTGAAGATTAATTGGTCAGGCAGTGGTCAGAAGAAAGAAAACCTTGCTATTGGGTGGTGACTCACTGGTGTCTCACATAGGAAATGGAATGACATCAACCCTCCGAAACGTCATGTGGAACCGACCCACCAAATCCGAACAGGATGCAACTCATGAGCAAGTGACCAATCACAGAAGCGATCATGAATGTGGGAACATGTTTCAGGTTGGGGGGCTGATGCTGTGGGGATTTTTTTTACATTTTTTTTGTGGACATGCAGGACCTCTACCATCCACTAGGGGCTGCTGTACCACCTTTCACACACCTACTTCTCATGGCCTTCAGAGTATCTACAGCATTATTATCTATATAGACCAGACCATACTGATCCGTATCAAAATATATTCATGAACATTCTTTTTCATGCATTACTGTTTAAAATTTGTAATATGAGACTGAATACACTACTATTCTGTTAAATGAATTAAATGATAATCATTTAAAAATACAACCTTTGTCCTTATACAACTTCTGATGTTAACAATAAAGTGTCATCATTAGCTAATATTAGCATTAATATTAACATTAGCTAAGTAACTAGATGGATACATTTGCAATTTCAGAGAAAACAGCTAGATGGGTCAACTCCAATTCCAAAAATGTCCGTATTTGGGTATTGGGAACAGATTTGACCTAAAGATGTAACTGAAACGATATGTGATGAGACTAGGTGACAATTGTTTTCTCCCCAAACTTCCCATCACCTGCTCATAATACACACCCGGTTAGGATTCAGGCTTGCCTTTGTCCACTCCGATATCAATATCAACAGCATCTGCCGACAGGCTCGTCTCTACATAAACGCTCATCGTCAGACTCCACATCCCTTCAAACAGTGGAGTGCACAGATTAAGAAGACGCCCCAGAACGAGAAGGGCACACTGACCAGCATGAGCAGACAAGGCAGCAGGAAGTTGATCAGGTCCCAGAGCAGAGCGGAGAACCAGAAGTTGGAGAGGTAGACGCCGCTGACACGCTGCACGTGCATGGACTTCACGGTGCGCTCGCTCACCAAGAGCAGAGCAAAGGTGCTGGCCAGGGACGCCATGCCGTACATGAGGTTAATGGAGATGGCAAAGCCAGTCTGGCCCCTGAGGACAGCAGGGAAGCAAACAAGCAGCAGGAAGAAGAAAAGGAGAAAGAAACAATGAGCAGGGCAAGGATGGGTAAAAGCGGAGGATATGTTTGTGCCTGAATGGAGGAAATGGTTCACCTAGTTCTATCGTGGACTTTAAAGTTGTCCTCCATGTGCTAAATGTTAGGTGTTACTAAACATATACACAATAGTGCAGTTTAAATATCCTGTTTCTCTGTTGTCAAAATTTCACCCAAAAACTCTTAATTGACTCTTTCACTCTTCAGCATTAGCATTTGTGGGTGAAGTATTCCTTGAAGGCTCTAAAGTTGTGACTCTCCCTCGTTTTCTGCAACAGACTCACTCTGACAGCTGGCTCTGGGCCGTCTCAGACATGTTGCGGGGCATGGGCTTGTTCCCTGCCTGGATGGAGGCGTTGGGTCCAGCCAACAGCCTGTAGAGTGCATTGTTCACCAGCATGAGAGCAGTGGCTGACGTGTGGTAGCCCTGGTTGTTGAAGTAGCCTGTGAGCTCAGCGAACTTGCCGGTTCGGCCTCGGAAAGCTGCGCCCACCACGCAGTGCTCGTTGAAGGCTCCGCCCTCCCTCTTAGAGTTGTAAAGCACATACTCCGAGAAATCTAGCACCACAAGCATGCAATGTTAAAGAGTAATGCCACATCATTTAGATGCAACTTAAACCATAATAAGAGAAGCTTTGGCCTGAAGGTTTTTTTTCCCCCCCTAGTGTTCTCTTATAATGTCACAGCATCACACGGTTTCAAAATCGTAGGTACAGGTTACAGGTACTACAGTGCCACAACCCTTACCAGTTAGATTGGTAGTGGGTGTGGCACTCTGAGCAGGAAGCTGCGCGGAGTAGACCTCGGCCAGTGCTGTAGCCAGGGTTCCCGCGTTGGCGTCCAGGGCCACAGGCACAGTCGTAGGGCCGTAGCGGCTCAGGGCCAGAGGGAGCTGGGGGCTGTTGTGTTGACCAGGCAAACTACGGGCCACCACCAGGGACACTATAGTGAAGATAAGAGGCACCAAGAACTGTGCCACCATCACCTTCCAGTTCCGCCAGCTGTACAGCGCCCTCTTCAGGAACATGGCGTAGAATTGCTGCATGTACAGTTTGGCCTAAAGGAAAAAGATAACGAAAGAAGTACACTAGGCTGGAAAATTAGTTTCGGAGCAAGAAAGTAAAGGCAGGTCCAGATAGGGAAAAGAAATGAAAGGCTTCGAAAGACTTCTTTATTGTACTATAAGTCATCTTAACTACTAGAGACAGTGTCTAAAGGGATATTAAATATACCACCAAGATGATGCTACAGCAATTTAGTGAGGAAACAACAACACGTGATGAGATACACCAAGGGATGCATTTTTTTTTAAGTGCAATAAATGCTTCTTCAAAAGTAATTCAAGCCAAGGGCCATTTTTGTTCCAAATTTCATTTGCATGCAGCTATTTGTACTGCATGTATATACTGACTCCTGTGTTGAGTTTGATGTTGGAGCAGTCCTCTGAGATTAGTGTCCCGCTGTCAGTGAAGTCCGTCACGTCAGTCAGGCCACTGATGCTGCTGGCATCATCCACTGTCCAGTCATGTGACCTGCGCTCATGCTGGTACTGCAGGGCTGGAAGCTGGATGGCCTGAATGTCCAGACTGGAGTCAACCAGCTTCCCTACCCTGACCAGGTACACACACACACACACACACACACACACACACACACACGCGCGCATTTAGTCAAACACGTACACACACCCAATACGCAAGACCCCGATCGATCACATTTCTTCTTGACCTACTTATCTTATAAAAAACAGTCACAGTCCTTGTTCTTAAGTACAGGAAACTCAGGAAAGACCTTGCTCATTGTGAAGCCCATTGTGTGGCCAATACAGGAGAGAAAAATCTCTGTGAACTCATTAGAATTGCCTTGATTCTTCTTATGTTATCTGATCTTAATCAAAGTCATAATATTAAAGAAAGAACAAAAACAACAAGAACAAAATTCTACACTAGCATATCATTGCTAAGAAATAGACAGATGTGAACTCAGATATCAAGCTGTAAAGTAAGAGTGTAATTCAAGTCAGGTATTTCAGTCAGATCAGGTATTTGAACCGCCCCGCCTTAAAAAACAAACAATCACAATTCTGGTTACCTGCTCTTCACAAGAAAATTCTGAGAACCTTCTGAGAACATTGTATAATTATCATATGGCCCCATCAAAAGAGGTTTCAGAGGATCTCAGAAGAAAAATTTACAAGAAAGGAAAGATTTCTGAGAGGATGTTACACAACTCTTTTCAAAGAATGCCTTGTGGACCTGTGAGCCAAAAATTTAACTGCTTTGTATATTTGTACAGAAATACATTTTGAACAAATCAAAACACTGCGTGCCCATAGAAACCTCATCTCCGCTGTGAAACATGGTGGAGGGAGTACAGTGCTCTGGCTTTAATAGCTGATTTACTGCCTAATGGATTGATGAATTTTATGCACTATTAGGAAATTCAACAATAGCATTGCAGGGTGCCTGTGTGTCACAACTCAGAGGTCATGCATTATGACAAAACACAGAGGTCAAACAGGAAATTTTGTATTTTCGATTACCTTAAACGCGAACTAAAAGTTTTGTATAAAGAAAAGTGCCAAAATACCTCCTTGAACATTATGAAATGTCTGTGTTTGTTTTATTTATTTTTATGAAGACTGCATTATAGAGTCATTCATGCAGAAATATAGATGCAGAGATATGCAACATAGTCACCACCAACTTAACCACAAAAAATAAGAGGCTTTTGAAGACTTTGCAATGGACCAAGAAACTTGGTAAGTGAACAGAAAAACTTGATTCGGTCATTTCGGCCCTTTGAGATCCAGGCTGACCTAGAATATGGACTTGAATATCAAAGAACCAAGTATAAAGCCCATTTTGTATCTACAGAAGTTTCAGAAGGATTCTGGGAAAAAGCTATTGATTGAATGAAGATGGTAGCAAGGGCACTTAATTCAGTGCTGTGCAATTCAACAACTGAGACTGACTATTACTGCTGGAACTAGAAAAAACTGATAATGGAACTAGGAAAAAAAAAGCCACACATGACCTATAAAAAAGGGGTCTTTGCCGGTAAATCTTACACAACAAAGTGGGAAACAAAATCTCTTCTCAGCGATTATTACATTCTTTATCTACATGTGAGTATGACATAGTTCGGCTCATCTAATTACCTAAGGAAAACCTCTTCCATGGTGGTAACCGAGGCTCCATAGCTTGCAATGCCCAACTCCTCTCTGTTCATCTCAAGCTCAGCAAACAGGAGCTCAAATCTGCAAGGACAGAGCAGAAGTGTAAGGGTATAGCAATCAAATGAATAAAATCACAATATATTCTAACATAACTATAGATCACAAAAACAATCAGAAAGAAAATCAAACAATATGAATTGCACTGGTCCCAGGAGCTGGTATCCCTCATTTTAGGTAATGTTGTGATAAGATTATTATGTAATGAAGTATCAGTGGGTAAGGCAAGATAATGTGAATGTGATATTTAAAACACCCAAATATCATATTGCGCTAGCTATATCTTCGAGGCAGTAGCTACAGCTCACTGGCTGGTGCAAGACATTGGAAAAGTTTGGAGAACAGACTTATTGATTGAGAGACAGTGAGAAGTGTGTCTCTAAGGAGTAGATGAGCATTTCCTCGAGATCAATGAGTTCCTTTAAATCAACTGGCCCTGAAACAGCTTTTAAAAAAATCTACTGTTAACCAGAATAATGTTTTGCTGCATTGTTTTGGCTAGGTCAGAGGTAAAAAATTTTAGAGGTTTTGCTGAGTAATACATGGGAATGTTGTGACTGCAAGCAGCTATGTTATTAGACTATGAATACCGTTTCCCAGACACAGAATAAGACAGTCTAGATTAAATCAAAATTAAAATCAGTGGTTGTTCAGCACTGTCCAGGAAACTGGCCCTAGATATTCTTAAGTGAGCTTTAGTAAAAAGCAATATACAGATTCTTGCTATTGCATTTAACACTAATAGCACTGCAAGTTCAATTATACTAAAAATTAAACTGAGCTGATGTGATGCTTTCTAAATGAGAGCGGTCTAAATTCCTACTAGAATGCCCTACATGGCTCAATACCAATGACAAACTGAATCAGCCTGTATACTTCCTGGTGTCTATGTGATCTACATTTACTTGTCAATATGTCGTATGCAACATTAACACAAATGTTATTCATATTAACCTCAAGAGAATTTGCTTTCAGTACCGAAGAAATTCTGCTTCTGCTCTGAAGAGGTGCATTCTTGGAGAGCAGGTCTACTTGCCCTGTGCTGCATCTTCTGGGTTCTGTAACCCACGTGCTGTGCGAGTGGTGTGTGTTAGAGTAGATGTTTGCATTTGTACTGCTTGAGAGAGTGCTGACTGTCTAACCACTGTCAGCGTCATGTCTACAGCAGGATGCCAGACGGGCTTGATTACTTCTCTTGCTCATGGAGCGTGGTCTTACCGGCTGGTGCTCTCCTTGGGTAGGATGTAGGAGAGTTCAGCCCCAGCGCTGCTCTCCAGGGTGGCTTTGGGGACGTACATGTGCACCAGGTGGGTGATCGCCGATACATTGCACAGTGCATCCTTCACTATCACCATGTGGTAGCCAGCACCTGAGAGACACGAGTAAATCAAATGGCAGGGGACATTTTTCAGCAAGGAAACGCCCCAGGCTTTTTAGGCACGGAGGGCCTTTCCCTGCAGGCGTGCGGACGCGGGCGTACCGTATTTGTTCTTGAGGAAGAGGGGCGAACCGCAGCACTGCAGCTCACCGCCCGCCATGATGGCGATGCGGTCGCCCAGCAGGTCGGCCTCGTCCATGAAGTGCGTGGTAAGCAGGATGGTGCGGCCACGCTTCTCACCCTGCAGCAGGTCCCAGGTGGCACGGCGGGCCGACGGGTCCATACCTGATGTGGGCTCATCCAGCATCACCACCTACCACAGCACAAAGGCCATCTTCGGTTTTGTTAAGGTTAAGGGCCAGCCCTGTTTTCATGGGCTATGATCAGGAATAACTGTAAATAATCTTAAATAACGTGCCAAATGCAATGCGGGATTTAGAGGTGTCGCAAAAGATTTGTTTTAAAAATCACAACAACTAAGAGAAATAACACATTCTGCTCAGACTAAGGAAGTTTGTTAGTTTCAAAATTAAGTTGGTTGGATGTGAGAAATTGGAACTTTGGCCGTAAGCCATCAGCCACGTCCACTACAGTTCATACAGACTAAAAATGAGCATGGTGCATGGTTCTAAACTGCCATGTATGTACATTTGCAATCTGTAATTTGCAAATTCACTCTTACACTGATTGCAGAATCAATGAAATCTCCCAAAGTACTTCATAGTAACCAATGTGTTGTTATATTCACAAATAACTGAAATACCTTTCAATAAAAAAAACAAATACTCAAACAATACTTATAAGATTGTGAGCTCCTTCCTCGCAATTAAAAATGAAAACTTCATGATAAAGCTCAAACATTGTATATTCATACGATACAAAATTGAAATGGGCCTATGAATCATCAGTAAGAGCAATCACTTCACTTAAGAAAAATGTTAATAAAGATGATTAATTTATGTCCTGCTGCCTTTCCTTGGGTACATAGACCTGCCCCCTCCAAAACACTTATTAATTAAATCCAAAGCGTGTCATACATAGATGTTTACTTCATTATGTATTTCACAGTCTGGCAAACAACATTGCATTTTCAGTGATGTGTAACCACATTCATTATGGGGGGACAGGACATTGATATCCTGACCAACCCAAATCAATTATGTGAGTGCACTACGCAGAGGGGAGATTACGTTCGTACCAAACAGATCGATAGGAATTTGAACTACAAAAACATCTGGTCACCCAGAAGCAATCCCATGTTCCTAAAGCTGGTTCAAACTTTAGCGAGATGGCGAGTTAAACAGTCCACTGTTCTCACTGAACAAAGGCAGAAAAGAGGCACATGACCGTTCCTCGTGTCGATGAGGGGCGGCTGACCTTAGAGTCTCCGATGAGGGCGATCCCGATCGAAAGCTTCCGCTTCATGCCACCGGAAAGGGTCTTGGACCGCGCATTCGTCTTGTCCTCAAGGTTTAGAATTCGGATGATCCGATCCACCTCATCCGGAATCTTCTCACGGGGGTAGCCCTTCAGCTGCAAGAACGAGGGTGGGGAGGGGGAGTAGGCAGGCATCAGAAGGAGCAGAGAAAAGACAGTAAAAGAGGACGCTAAAGGGTTATAAACATTAGATGGGATTAGATGGGTTGTGCAATCGGGGGTCTCTATGCAGAGGCCTGTAGGGGGCGCTACCTGGGTGTAGAAGAGCAGGTGCTCTCGGACAGTGAGGTTGTCGAAGAGCACGTCGTGCTGGGGGCACAGGCCCAGGCTGCGACGGATCAGGGCCATGTCCTGGCAGATGTCGTAGCCGTTGATGTAGGCCCGCCCACCGCTGGGAGGAAACAAGCCTGGTAGAAAAGGGGCGGGAGAAAGATGTGGGTCGCGCAGGGACAGCCATCGGTCACGCCAGACAACAGTGAGCTTTGCTCCACTAGTGACGGCCTGACACACAGCTGCGTTTGTGAGGTTTGGAGAAGGAGCTCTCCAACAGTGCTC
Organism: Electrophorus electricus; assembly: GCF_041902795.1. Taxonomy (NCBI): domain Eukaryota; kingdom Metazoa; phylum Chordata; class Actinopteri; order Gymnotiformes; family Gymnotidae; genus Electrophorus; species Electrophorus electricus. Next base: position 30,026,765 of record NC_137499.1, read on the forward strand.
ACTAAGGCTAATTTGTGCAGCACCGTACCAGTCAGCATAGACAGCGTAGTGGTTTTCCCAGCTCCATTGTGTCCCAGCAGCACAGTGATCTGGCCCTCAAACATGTTCACAGTGAGATCCTTCACTGCCTCTTTCGTCTTGTTGCCCACTCTGAAAACCTGTGGGGTGGGGTAGTTTAATTACTTTTGCCACCGTTGGTCTGGTTCCACAAACCTCTAGAGGCTGGCCTAATGTAAGGAATCTATTGCCATCACCAGCTTCCCTCTGAGCAGAAATATTCAAAAGTAGGTTATGACACCCACTTCGTGTTCCATGGTACCTTGGACAAGTGCTTGATTTTGACCCCAGAGACCAGTCCAGATGGCTCCTCTTCGATGAACTCGCCCTTCAGCGCCTTCTCTGCATCCTCCTCTTCCTCCTTCTCCTTCAGCAGGGCGACCCGCGGGCTGCTGCACCAGTATGAGGGCTGTGTGAGACACAGGCAAGCGTCACACCTTTCAGAACATACTTGACATGCATCAGTGCCTGACCCAGACAAACATCTGCCTCTGAACGCAATGTATGCTGTTCTTAGGCTGATGTAAAGGATGACATACTGCTACTCAATGGGCCTCAGCAAGTGTATGAGCAGCAATAACTTTAAGGTAATTAACACAGACCTTAAATCATTCCATTAACACCAACCAGTAACAAAACAAGGTTCCCTGTTCAGCGTTTCATTTGAAAGTCAAAATCAGTGTTTCATTTGAATGTTAAAATGTCTCTTAAATTTGCATGTCATTGCTAGTCGGGGTTCTGGAGTCATAGCGGCACTGTGCTGCACTGCAGGGGGTATTCTGGAATTACAACTAGCAGACTGTTAGCTAACAAAGGGCTGTTCTTGGATCAGAGATTTGCTGGAGTTAACTAATTACTTTTTCAGACCAATCACATGACTGTATACGTGCAACGTGCACACGACCTACCAGCACAAAAAAGTACCATGGCCGGGGCACGCCGTACTCGCCGGGGAAGACGGCCTCCACGTACCAGGTCACCAGGCTGTACAGCAAGGCATCTAACAGCAGTAGCGCCAGAACCTGAGCCAGCGAGAAGTCGTCGTCCACGGTAACCGCCTCAAAAAGGTTGCTCCATTGTATCCCTACCCCTGACAAGAAATCATGGCACGGGAGGATGGCGGGCCGCTTTTAAGGTCATCTCTCAAAAACAAAATCCAAAGACTACACAAAAGGATGACTTTGTAGGGGTGTAAAGGTCAATAAACAGCCAACCTTTGCCCTCAAACATGCCGATGAGCTGCGCTCCCATAGCCATGGCCACGTTGGAGATGAGGCAGGCAGACACTTTCTGGGAGTGGGACAGGAGGTCATAGCGTGGCCAGAGGAAGAGGTACGGCAGGTAGCTGAAGAAGTAAATGAAGCCGCCTGCTGCTGCTGCGACGTTAGCTGTGTGTGTGTGTGTGTGTGTGAGAGAGAGAGAGAGAGAGAGAGAGGAGAGAGAGAGAGAGAGAGAGGAGAGAGAGAGAGAGAGAGAGAGGACAGAGAGAGAGAGAGAGAGAACCAAGGTCCAAGGTAAGGAAAACTCCACTGAGCCTTGGAACTTTGCAAAAATATTTTTAACATGTTCAGTGACAAGTAAAAGGTCAACGTGAGAAGCCCTCTACCTATCGATTCAGTGCATTTCATTATATGAAAGTGTTTGAAAGGAAGGGATACACACCTACACACAGACCCCACAAACAGACACACTAAATGAAAGGTGACTAAAGGGTAGCCATGACGCACAGCAGGTGCACGAGGTGTAAACAAGTCACTAGTGCCTCTTACCTGTCCACCCCTACACCCTGCAGCAGCTGTGTGTACCCAACCCAAACCCCCAACTCATCATGGAGGCAGGCAAAAGTACACCCAGACGCAGAGGAATAATAATAAGAGGAAAACCTGGAAAAAGAGGAGCAAGGCTTTGTGCTCAGCAAAGGAAGGAACACGGACACGTTGGGTTATTTTTTTTTAATTCCACACACAAAAGGAAAAGGACAAAAACGATTCTGCGAAGCTTCTAGCAATCTGCTGCTCAATCTTGAAAGAGAGAGCACAGAGACAGCAGGTGCTCACGGATTCATGTGTGCTTCCAGCTCCTGTTCATCCTCACCAGTGGACAAGGAGGCGAGAGCAGAGCACAAAGGTGTTTCATTTAGCCCCAAGACTCGCTTTCTGGCCAAGTAGCCTGTCGAGTTTGAAGTTGCTTTGTTCTGTTTCACTAAAACAGCCAGCAAGAGACAAATCTGGGCCAGCACTTAAAAGCAGCTAGGACAACCTTAAAACACATCCCCTCACCCAGGTCTCGTTTTGTTCTGTAATTTGTCACACTGACATCCTATCAGTGAGAATGACTGAGCAGCTGCTCATGCAAATCTCCCACAATAACTAGCCCTCTCAGGCTGCTATTAGCCATGACATTATTTTCTGGGTGCAGTATTCCTTTAAAAGCAAAGCAAAAAAAACAAAACCTTTACATTTTCAAGAGTCACTAAAACAACCTTTGGCCCCGAGTGTGGGCTACACCTGCCTCAGTGCTCCAGACTTCTGATTAGTGCTCCTAGACCTGATGACAGTGCAAGCAGACCCCTCTTACTCCTGACCACCTGTGCTCAGGCAGAGCTTTCATCATCAAGTATTCACCTCAACAGGTCCTCGTTCGCCTAGCCGTCAGTGGGAAGGGGAGAGAGAGGGGGGGGGAGAGAGAGAGGGGGAGAGAGAGGGGGAGAGAGAGAGGGGGAGAGGGAGAGAGAGAGAGAGAGAGAGAGAGAGAGAGAGAGAGAGAGAGAGAGAGAGAGAGAGAGGGGGGGGGAGAGAGGGGGAGAGAGAGAGGGGGAGAGAGAGAGAGAGAGGGAGAGGGAGAGAGAGAGAGAGGGGGGAGAGAGGGAGAGGGAGAGAGAGAGGGAGAGAATGACCAGGCAGGAGCCGGCCTCTTCTCCCTCTTATTCTCTCCCATAAGGAGCAAGGATCAAGTTCTGCATATCAGGAACCTGATGCGTCCTTATCGCCCCTTTCTAAAAGCAGGTGTGCCGGCCCCTTAAAACAACATCTGAGAAGGTTACTGAACTACAAGTGCCTATCATGGCTGGGACAAAACTGACCTTAAAGGCCATTTTAGCCTTTTAAAAGCTGAACCTGTTCAACAGAATGTGGATAACACTTTTCTTCCGAGTGATGAACCAACCTCACAGGCCAGTAATGGTGATTTTAATCTAGCTTTCTTTGTCTCAGTGATTGGAGAGGAGTGAAGGATAATTGCAGAGTGTGAAACAGGGTTCAGTGAAGAAAGCATGTTTTGGTGGCAAGAAAAGCACCAATGGCAAGTCACAAATTACTTTCCTTTTGTTATTTCCATAGTAACCAAGTGTGTGCTTGAATGCGTTTCCCTGCCACAGCCATCGTTCTCACTAATGAGGGATGCACTATTAGCTGCTTGAGATGTGCGCATGGTTCTAAGCACAAGGACACTCGCCACACTAAATGGATTGTGTTCGCCCGGCCGGCGTGGGTGGGTGGGTATGGGTGTGAGACGTGTGTGCACAGCCAATAAGAGAATACGCTTTCCCAGCATTCTGAAATTTCCATTAGAACTGACATCCAATTTTCCACAGTTATGAATGAACTAATGTCTAGCACTGCTCCGGCAACACCGGCCCTTACTAACAATAAAGATGAAAACACCTCTTCCTTGTCAGATGTAAAATAAGCCACACCAGGGTGCAGACGAAGGCAAATCGATTGTGTCTCCTCGCAACCAGTGTCTTAGAACACTCACGGTCCCCACTGCACTAAAGCCTGCGTTTTCTCACCCATTTGATCAAACGTGTCCAAGTCTCCTATAATCTCTGTATCCTGTTGTCTTCTTCATTGCTTAATCGCACATCCTTGTTCCAGGTGAATCTGTTGTAATCGCATAGCTTTTAGGTTCTTGCCATTTCATTAATGATAAAGCCTAAGCATAACCAAGGTCAGGTGATGGACTGGACCTGAGGAGAAAGTGAAGCACGGCCACAGAGAAGCAACAAGGCTTGTCTGAAGTATTTGGCTAATGTAAACTGGGTCCTGGTGCGCTCTTGTGCAGCTCAAGGGTTAAGATTAGCGGAGACAGCCGACTACCCAACCCAAACCATAGTGCAACTTGCTGAGTTAGAGGGTGCTGGGGCAGTTACCGCGGGAGAAGAAGGAGCTGATCATGAAGCTGAAGCTGATGGTTGCCATGGCAAAGACCAGCAGGAAGATGAACACCAGCGTGGGGTCACTGTAGGTCAGGACAGCGCCATTGGGACTCACCTTTAAGATACAAAGCATTTGTTACACAATTATATCAAGCATAGATATCAAACTGCAGTTATAAAGGGACATAATGCTTTACTTGTTTTATTTCAACTTTATTAGTGTGTATGATTCCAATCATGTAGATAATTGTAAAAAAAAAAAAAAAAAAAGGAATTTTGTTAGAGCAAGGTCTAAACTGTGCCCTTTTCTGGAACCTCCAGGAGTTGTGATTTAGTCTTCAGTGCAAGGAAAGCATCTCAACAGTTCTCCTGACACCGAGTACCTTATTGATGCCACTGGGAGCAAATGAAACTTGGGGCTACTCACCCTGACACAGAAGAGCAAGGTGACGAAGAAGATGGAGATGGAGAGGAAGAGAAAGAACATGAGGAACCAGGCACTCCAGTGCAGCCAGTTACTGAGACCCATCATTCTCATGTATTCCTGGAAGAAAAACCAACAGTTTAGAAACTCCACCTCCCTTTAAAGTACACAGTACAACGCATGTCACTGGCACACACACCACACGCACACACCTTCAGTTTCTTCTCTTTCTCCTGCACCACGGCGCGAACGATGTTGAGGGAGGTGTAGGTGAAGCTGAGCACGAGCAGCAGAGGAAGCTGGTTCTGGATGGCCAAGATGAAGACGTCGTAGATGAAGGCGGGGTAGGGGAAGCGCGACAGCACCACTCGCGTCTGTGTGAGGAGGGCGGTAGCCGCCGTCCTGTTGTAGGCCTTCATGATGGCCCGGTCCACAGCGTGCTGCACCATCAGGAAGCCCTCTCGGAAATAACCTTTCCACAGAGGCAGGAAGGGGCGGCGCTTTAGCATAAAAAACTCGCTCGTCATAAACTGGACCCTCATCACAGCATTAGGTTCTCAACTTGAAGAAAGGACTCGGGGTGAGACTAGATTCAGCTTGAAGCAAAGTCCTGTGGCATCAACAAAACTTTCAAAACTACAGAAAATTAATGAGACTATGAACGCTCTGTATTATAGTATAATCTGGCAATGAAGGAGCCTGCAGTTTTCAGATATAATGGAAAATAGCCCGACATCAAGTTGTTCATTTATCAATACGAGAAACATATACCGTAGCTGGTTAACTTCATGTACTTACTAATGTTATACTAATGTTGTTGCTGCTAATGACAATTATCTTTCAGCAAATGATCTGCAGCAAATGATCAAAGCTTTTAATGTTTTTATCGTGATTTCCCTGTACAGAAAAGGCTATGGAAATAAAGGCCATCGTCATAAATAAACATCATTTAAGAAATAATGAAAGAAAAATAGACTACGATGCGTTTGCATTACCTCTGCTCACTTTCAGTTTACATGTGTAGCCAAACTAAACTGATACCACCACAGGAGTTGCAGTCAGGGGGTATCATCAAGGGGTATCATCAGGGGGTATCCCACACACATTCCATTTTCCATTTATTCATAACATTCTATAAAAGTGCAGATGTTTAGATACTGTTTTTTGCCTAAAGCAGTGAGGTAACAACTGTTCTTCATAAGGCCCTGTTATCCAAGAGGGCAAAACTACTATCATGTATACACACTTCCTATGTCCTATATGAGTTAATACTTAACATTCATTTCTGTACCTGTTTCTTTTATCATTTATATGAAACATACTGAAATTTAGCTTCTAGCAACATTCATCTGACCTTTTCATGACTTCATGGCCCCCTTCTAAATTCATTTATGGGCTAGGTCGATTAATCAAAAAACTGCCTGCAATATGAAAGGTCATACATCATAAAAAGTTATGGCTTACATCACATATTCATGCAAAGCATGTGTGGTCATGGGAACCACTGAAGAAGGGTGGACATTCTTTGGGAAGCAGTACCAATCATCTCGCCATGTGCGATATGTATATATCAGCCTGTTTCTTGTTTGTTCAGGCTAATTGTAAAGGGCTGGGAGGTCTTTACCCAGGAACACAAACACTTCATACATGCAGAGGAAAAAAGGAAAAGAGGACTACACTTCCCACAGTGCACTAGTGCCAACAGACCTGGGGTGCCTCCATGGGGATCGTGCTGCTCTCGAGGTCCGGGCAGCTGGAAGAGCGGGAGCAAGCTGGCCGTGTGCCAGTCCAGGTCGTTATTGGGGTTGAGCTCTGACTTCTCCTTGGGGGGAGCATTTCGGGGACTATATGTGAAACGCAGGTGATAGTGCACCTGCAGGGAGAAGCAAAGGAGAGACAAAGAGGCAATGAGTCTGTGAACAGGGAAAACAGGTTTACTGGGAGACAGGGGCTGATAGAAAGCAATACATTAGTAGCATAGCAGGACAGCTAATCAAGAAAAACTCAATCTCCATCACTGGCTACAAAAGCGGATAGATAAGTAAATAAATGATTTCACACTTCAACATGCTTTAGCCACCTTTCACCCTTTAGTCACCCACACACTTCTCCACCAAGTAAACGCATTTTAAATTAAAAACACAGATGTGTGGTATGCGTGCTTGTTGTTTAAGTAGGGACCTCCTGCCTCAGTACATGTCTATATTTCATACCAGGCTTCATACCATACTTAGTCTGAACAGTGAGGTCATGAAGAAGATACACAGGTAGAACCTGTACAGACCCAGTCAGGAGAATAATGCATGCAAAAGAATGTCAACAGTACTGCACTCCTAAAACAATTCACACACACACACACACACACACACACACACACACACACACACACACACACACACACGTCCTACAGGTATAATGAAACTTTCCCAGGAGAAGGAGTTAATGTTTTGGTGGCGTGACCGCGAGGTCTCACCTGCAGGGGCAGAGGCTCGTCGTCGTGGCTGAAGGAGTGCTCAAAGACCACCGCCGCCAGGATCTTGCCCGATTCGGGGTCTGTCTTCACAAATTCCTCAAAGTACTCCTCGGTCTCGAATCCACGCACTGGTGATGAACGACAGGAACATGGGAATTAAATGAAGAATACGACTTAGTGGAGACAGCCTGAAAAGAAGTGGTAAAGCTGCAAAAATCTGAATCATTAGAAAGGCAGTTCAGAGTTTATTTGGCTATCACATGTGTTCTGTGGACTACAGCACATTTGCGGAACTTCATCCCCAAGCACCAATTCACGTTTCTTTCTTGTGCCCAGTCTTGCATGGTCTTAATATTTAAACAAAAATTGAGGAACACGCTAACATTACTTTACATCCTTAATGTTAACATGCTGAGTAACATTATGAATGCGATGCTGAGACTGAATGTCTAATTCACTATAAGTCACTGTGTGCCAAAACAAAAGCTGTCCTTAGTGTGAAGTACTTCTCACAACATTAAAATATGCAATACAAAATCACAATAACATCCTAAATACACAACCAACATAAATGCATCCTTTGCACATATGATAAGCATCATCCTGGATTCCACTGCACAGGCTCAGTTCAGGCTCAGACTCAGAAGGTCACACGATGTAGGAAGGATACTGCAAATCATCTTGCTAATATACACTATCAGAAAACTACCATTTTATTCATTAGATTCCTTTCAGTATTTACTAGGCCCTCTAATTACTGGAAGCTCTCTGTTAACCGTATCACGGCTGTTAGCAATTCTTCAGCTATACGGAGATTTTAAAGGAAAGCAAATATCAGACAAGGCAGCAATGGGTATTTAGCCAGGTCATGACTCTGGCGAGCGCACACAAACGCACACACACACGGAAAGGTTTAGTCTGCTGAAATCACATAAATGTTGTCTGCTTGGGCTGCAGCCCCGAGACGAAAAGACAGAGATAAAAACAGAGTGGAAAAACAGGTCACACTGCCTGATCATCTTCCTGGAGCAAGTGCTAGGAGCACCTGAGACATGACCCTCTTCAGGTGCCTGGTAGAACCAGGGTAAACATGTTACACTGGCAGCAGCTGTAGGCTGCGTTTATTTGGGATTTACACACCGACATGCTCGGTAGCTAGTCCACATGCTCGCTGACTGAATATGGCTGAACTGGGCTCATGCACATGCTGAAAAATACCCCAGATACACCTCAGGAAGTATGAGCTCCCAGTTCCACACACATGCTGTAACCGCACACAAATGACAAAGAAATGCCATGTTATCTGTGGATTTGCAAGGTTTCTGTTTACTTAAGCGGTAGTCTGCACCAGGGGGAACCTGCCTGACTGTCTTGTGACCGGCAGTGTTCTGTCTGAACAGACTGGGACGCAACATCGTGGAATGTGCGACTCGTCCTTCCTCTTTTAACGCAAGACTAATGTGAGTAAACACGGCTTAGCTGAGCAGTAACTGTGAGCAAAAGCCACCACGCGCAGGCTGTACACTTTAATAGGCCCTCCATGATCGACAGTCCCTCCACGACTCTCTCCACACGTCACAGCTGTTAGTGCCGCAGCAGACTTTGGGCCACTGCCGGGGGTTTCTCTGCATTGTCCGTGCAGTGCAGGGGGCCACGCCTAACAGGAACCGCACACAGAAATCCACACTGCGTGACTCACCACACATCCAGGCTCCATTATCTTCTGCCTCTTACAGGAGTTCAAACAATTATTAACCTAAAGAATTACAGAAGACATTTTACTGTGTCGGGTTCTGGGCAGGATTCTGAACACAACCGAGTCTCTAGGCAGACAGGAGTATAGCAGGGACATCAATTCCAGTCAAGGGGTGCCACATCACCATGCAGTCATTATGCATGATGTCATGGATGTCAACCATCAAGCTATCAAGTTGTGCTAAAGCAAACAGAACTCTACTTCCCAGTTCAATGTGTTCAAAAGATCAGCACAGTACATTATTCACTGACACATCACTGGTTTTAGAGGGCAAAACAATTTCAGTAATGCAAATTTCAGTGGCAAAAGGTTACATTGTCAAAATTCCCTCTTTCCAAAGAAGATCAAGCAAGTGAACAAAAACTAGTTTTATTCTCCTCTTCCTGAAAAACCTTACACACAGAACAACCCTACGCCAACCCGGCCTAGACATTTCAGGGACAGAACCGAACCGGTTTCACAGCATCCTGCCCCGAAGGCTCTTCTTCTGTGGTGGCCTTACCCGCGCTGATGAAGCCCTTGTCCAGGGTGAGCTGCACGTCCTCGGCCACCTGCCGGACGACGCTGGAGTTGGCCGGCACGTAGGCTAGCTGTAGACCCATGGGGAGATGGAAGGGGGGACCGTCCAGCGAGAAGCTCTCATAGTGCGTGACATTGGGGTAGTTGGTGAAGGACACTTTCTGCCTCAACACGATGAGGATGGCAGAGAAAAGGAGGGGGAGGGCAATCTCCACCAGCGTGACCAGGATCTGACGCTTCTGCGGGCGGTGGGAAATTAAAAAAAAAAAGAGAATGTGCAGGACGGTGAGGTGGAGATGTTGCACTGGTGTGATTCAGAAGCAGGAGGAAAAAAGTCATTATTGAAGCTCCACGCAAGTTTCACCTCTAGTGTCTCGCTCTTTTCTGTCAGCTACGGGCTGTTTGGGAAAATTAAACCAGATCCTATTTGCTGGTAAAGAAGGTGGTAAAGACATCGGTGTTTGATTCTGAACAGAAGTGCAATCTTAAAAATTAAATAAGCAGCTCTACATCCAGTAACAGTGTAACCCATTGATGCCCTAAATCTTATTACTCACCGAAATGCACAAATAGTGGCAGTAATTAAAGAAATCTTTATGTAAGCTTGCTGTGAACCATGCAAATGCTGTTCTACACATATAATATAAAGGCAAAGGAACGATTCCGCCTTTGGCTAGACCAGTCAAAACTGTTTGAAAATGTAACTGCATTATGGGTTTCCTAGGAGTTGCCATGAGGACATTCAAAGAACCTATGCGAAGAACTACGCACAGGTTCTACACGGGATTCTAGGAGTGACCGTAGGGGTGCACAGATCCTACACAAGATCCTGGGGGTGCAGTGACATGGCCAGTCATGATAAGTGGCAAAGCCAGCTGGGAATGGTTCTGATCTGAAACACATTATGCTACACTTTTTAAAGATGCTTAAGACTCAGCAGCTGTGCTATGAAAACAAATATTATGTCCTACATCATTATTGTGGCGTTCATCTAGTTTAAGCAAGGGGTTACTTAGGTTACACAGAACATACCAAAATTCATCACCATTAGCATCATTTCACTTGGCTGTTCTTCCCAAGGAACAGGCTATACTGTGGAATCCATCCACAGAAATAAATTTGTACTGGAATACTTGTCCTTTTTACGTGCCCTTATTAATTCTAAATGCTGACATTTAAACCTATGAATCATTTTTGCCCAATCTGACAGAAGGCACATCACACTCACATTACTGACCACGATGCCATTAAACTCCTGGGTTTCCTGACTTGCCTCCACTGGGCCAGGTTTCTTAGCAACCACAGCTGCAGCAGCAGGAGATGTGAGGACAAACAACTCACCCCTTTCTGATGGAACTGGAATAGCAAGTCCTCTCACACTACTACGTTATTGTATAAGATCAGGCAACAGAGCTTAAGTAGGTGGACCAAACAGGAACCATGCATTCACAGGGGGAGCTCAGGAAGGATTCTATGACTCACTCATATATTGATTGTGCCTTTAAAATGAATGGGGGCAAGTCACAATAAGAGCATAGCGCTACTGCTATATACATATATATGTGTGTGTGTGTGTGTGTGTTATCTTTAAACCTGTTATTAAACCCTTACCCTGGCGTTCTGTTCTTTTCTGTTTATGACATACAAGATCAGGACACAGACAATCAATGCTTTGCTGGAAAAAGCCCTTAAAGACATATACTGCTATGTCATGCCATTACAGTATAAGTATAATATGTACACATTTCAGCCTGTGCTGGTCACAAGCCTTTGAAAGGTCTGTACTTCAGAGAGACAACTGACAAAGCAAAAGAGACCACTGCGATATTTTTCAGAGGTGTTAGAGGGCTGAGGTTTTAAAACCTGCTATTTGACTACAAAAATCCTCTTTGCTCCCTACCAGCTGAGCAGTGCATTAACTGCCCTTCTAAAACACCTTCAATAGATTTAACAGATTTGCATCGAACAAGCAATGAGCTCTTTCAGCATCATCTCACTGCCTGTGTTTGGATTCAGTATGCCCATAACAGGCATTGTATGCATTTGTGTTCCAAAAGGGTCGCTGCTCAGTATGAAAATGCTTATGTTCTTCATCTATATTTTAATGCCTATTCTATTTGAATAGAATCTCAGGACAAAGGTATTGTTCAAATGTGGTCTGACAACCCCGGCAACATTAGCAGTGTCTATATACACACACATGTATTTAGTGTTTATGATCTGTGTAAACTTAAGATGGAACACTTATTTGTGAGAACATCACTAGGACCAGATGCTCACAGGGCCAAAGCAGCCATAAAAGAGAATAATTAAATTTAAATAAATAAAAAGCTGAAAGCATCTCTTAGATGAGTATCAGCCACTTAGAAGCAGTCCATCAAAGAGAGTCCACCTATACACATGGCCAGCATGCAGCTAGAAACATGAAAAACTGGTGCAACCTGAACAGGAATTCATTCACAAAGACATGTGTGTAGCTTTAATACTCTGTTGTTCACCATCATAGACAGACATTATACACATTATACACAAGTGAGGGGGCACCCACTTGCTGAACGTAGTTCTTCCAGAGAAGTAATCCAAACTGTCGCAACACAGCCATTTTAGATGACTACAACTTCACAACCTAAAAACAGAAGGAGAAATACAGTCAGCAGTATCACTGAGGTTTGTCTTCCAGGATAGCCCACAATGCACTTCCTTTTCAGTATCTGGGAAACTACATATAAAGTCACCGGGCCTCAGGAGGAGTACTGCGAAAGACGACACGCACTAAGGTGCTGTTGAGGATCTTCTCTGAGCATGCACTGTGTGAGAACATATTCATTTTCCAAACATTAATATTCAAACAACCATATCCATTATTTAGATCTGGAAAAAAGCAAACTGGTCTATTCAGTCTGATGGTGAACTGTAAGAGATGTCAGCTAGTGTTAATAATACCCATACAAATAAATGTGTTATTAATGAAATAACTTCCACAACACCTTAAATTTCAAGACAATTGTTTCTTTAGCATTTTTTGAGGCCTGATATCACCTCACAAAAGAAAATTGCAGAGAGAGTGAGACAAAGAGACACTGAAAGGCTAAATAACACGACTATATAGTAGTCGATATAGAGTAAACTGAGAATAGCACCAACAAAACCAATTTGAAGCTATACATTTTAAGTGTACATTTCAGTGTGTACTTTCAGATGAAAACATTGGTAAATAAATTAATAACTAAAAGTTCAATTATTGAGTGTATTAAAGAGCAATAATCATTTAAGCAAAATAAAGCAGTCAAAGTTGTTCTTGCAAAAATAACAGTTTATGCATGAATAAAATGAGGGGAAATTTAAAAAGTACAGAAAGCAGGCAGCCCTACATGATTTCCTGTCCCATGCTTAAACGCTGAAGCAGCAAGAGCGGTTTGAAGAACTGGATGTACATTATGGACATTATGGGGAAACTAAGGCAGCAATGATGTAGTGAAAAACATAAAATTGACTGGAACATGCAGAACCAGATATTTAGAAGCACATTCATTTGTGTGGTTTATTACTGTGGTTTATTACTGTACGTGAATTAAGTGACATTTCTACAGTATGGACGTCACTAAAATTTTGATCATGTTAATGGCCCTGAACAGGGTAGAGGATGGCTGTGCATGGCAATGAATGGCTAGACAGCATTGTATACCCAGAAAATAAACTTAGAAGATAGGTGTGCATAATATAGTTGCCAGAGAGTTATGTAAAAGGTAGGCGTGTCTAATAAAATGGCTGGTTAGCGCACAGGCGCACACACACAGACACACACACACACACACACAGAGGCTTCCAGATCCATGACAAATGGATCTCTTAATCAATCAGTCTACAAACTAACAAATTCCCATGCTTCCAATCTCCTGCAAAGCATGTATAAATCCCATATGTATGTATGTGTGTGTGTGTATATGTATGTATGTATGTGTAAATATGTATGTGTGTATGTATATGTGTGTATGTGTGAGTGATATAGATAGGACAGAAAAAAGAAACAAAAGCAGACTGGTGAAAGTCCCAAGTTCTTTTGTCATGCACGTAGTGTTTTTGCAGCATCCTAAAGTTAGCGAGGTTGCTTAGGCTGAAGGTCATTCATGGATCAAAATTGATTCATGCAACTACAAATCAATTTAGGCCTATATTTTACAAATTTTAGGTGCTAATCGAGGCTCAAACAGCTTTTTTGCCAGAGTCTCCGTAACTACCTACATAAAATAACAATCTTTATCTGCAAGTGGACACATCTGGGAATACCGATGTGTATTTTGTGTCACCAGAGAACAGAAAAACTAGCTGCTATAGGCCTCTGTATCTGTGTTTCTGTGTCGTGCGCACAATCAAGATAGCCACGTTTTAAAACTGCTTAAAATAATAGTTGATTCGTTTCCGTGAGACGTAAAATATTCCTCACATTCCCACGATCGACATTTCCGTATTTCAGCGCTAAATTGGCACCCTTGCCAGAGACCGCGAGCGCCAGTATTCCAAGGGCCTCGAATGGACGTACAATCCGTCTATCAGTGCTCTTATTACAAAGATACAGAATTGTGAAGTAAAAAAAACAAAAAAACCAAAACACACTATCTGCATGAAATCCATGCTTAAAATCTCTTCTTGTCAAATACCTAGCGCAAGAAATCGCCCGCAGTACGGAACAAAGACGCCACCACCAAGGTATTACCTTACAACAGAGGTCTGGTGAATGAACTTCATGAGCTGTCCTTTCAATCGGCTTCGTAAAAAACCTTCCGTTTAAGACAGCGACATTAAAACGTGAGCTTCCTCCGCAGACTCATGCGGACCGCGTACCTAGGTGCTCAGAAGAAAGTTAACCGTGAATTATATCGGAATAGCATCTACGAGCTGAGGACATCGTGCCGAGCCGCAGCCGTGAAGTCCAGGCATTATTGCAAACACAATCGTCAACAAATGTGGTCACGTGACAGTAAAAGGCTGGCCGTCGCGGTCACATGACAAATGGACTAAAACGTTACCGATAACCGAAATCGATTTATCCCACAACGCAGACAACAACCCTCGACGAGCATGAGCGATTACAATTTTTTTTGCACATGAAGGATTGTATCGTCTTACGCTAAAAATGATAGATCGAAGAGTAAAAGCAAGCCAGAGACCTGCAGTGAGTCAGTGGTGGTGTAAAAGGTTAGAAGAGACCTTAAAAAATGTAGAAGCTCGTAGGTGATGGTGTCATGTCAAGGGTGCTTAATACAGCAATTAAAAAAGGACATGGAACTGGGTAAAGCCAAAACCAAATGAGTGTTACAGCATTCTTGAACCCAGTACAGGTCAAAATCCATGTCTATACAGTTACCTGCCATAAACCACAGAAATCAAATTGTATGCATGAAATAAAACATCCCAAAAGACACCTGCACATGAAGCATAGCTACCTACTGCAGTATTTTATTTTTAACTCCGTACAAAACAACTTTTGTTTCAAGTAGTGGCTTTTCACAGCTTCATACATTTACATATGTACATAAACAGGTACAAAGAGAGTCACAGTCCTTGATGAAGTTACAGTACTGACCAGACCCATCCAAGAATAAATTAATGCTGTCGACTTCCGTTTCTCCAAAGCAGGTTTTTTTTAAAAAAAACCTGTAGAGCACTGTATAACACTCAAAACACTTGCAGTTGATTGTTCAAGCAAATGTCACTAAAGACATGAACACCCATTCCAGCACTGGGAAAAGGAAAAAGTGCTTAGTTTCAGTTGAGGTTATAAAGAAACGGCACATCCGACATCACATTTTAAAGTCAGCGTGTTGTACCACAGTTGGATTCTGTGTTATTCTGCATTGAATATTAGAAAGAGGTCAACTGTTCACTTTTCATTGTCGCTGGCCAAAACAATGGCATCACAATCAGTACGGTATTGAGTGAGTATGACATGTTACAGTACAAATGGTTACCATGTTGTTCAGCAGTTAAACGTTCAACCATGTTTGAGAGTAATGATGGGCAGTGGTAATGTATATTTCTTTAAAAAAAACAAACCAAACATCTGGCATTGGAATTTGGCAAAACACTCAAAGCTCATAAAAAGCACACTGTGTATAAAATATACATGAGCACAGAGGGTATAAATTATTCAAAAATATTCAAGTCACCTAAAGAAAAATACATCAGTGCCCTGAATAGAGTGAAATCACTCGGTTGCATTTTGGATGAGTATATACCCCCAACATGAAGCCATTTCATGCATTATAGGCTCTCTCAATAACAGGACAATGCTTGGGGAGAGAGAGAGAGAGAGAGAGAGAGAGAGAGAGATTATATATATATATATATATATATATATATATATATATATATATATATATATATATATATATATATATATATATTTATTAGGGTCAGAGCCATACATTTGGCAAAGTTCAGAAAGTTCAGACACATGGGTGCAGAAGTAGCTCTGCAGGAATTCCAGAGGTTTGGTCATCGAGAAACTGTAGGGCAGATCTGCCTATTGCCAAATGATTAAAATTAATGATTAATGAGAATGAAGGGATAATCACCATCAGTTCTTCCTTTTCCCTTCTTAAAAGAACATGTCATCCAAATAAACTGCAGTGAATGAAATCTGCCAGTGATGCGTTAGCACACACTCATAAAATACTAACTCGCCCCCCACTCATTTTCACATCTGTATTTTGGAGGCCAGAATTCTTTTAAAGCTCACAGTGGGTGATCTGATGTATGGGAACGAACCGCTTTCGCCCGTTCAGACTGGGGTTCAGCACCTGAGAAACAAACTGCTAAGAGGCATGAGGTGGGACGACTGCTAGGGCCCAGCAGGTGTCCAGTCCAGCCCGTGCTCACAGGCTGAGGGGCAGAGCCCTGGGCGGCTCTCCCTCCTCCATCTCCGTCTCCACCTCCATCTCTCCGCCGCTGTGCGCGGCAGTGTTCTTCCTCTTCACCTGCCTGTGGGAGGCACCATCGGGCCGCTGCATAGGGACCAGCAGACGGAAGCCGGGCGAGGCGGAGACCGAGGCCTGGCTGACTGAGGAGAGGGAGCAGGGCATCAGGGAACACACGGCAGGGCTGCTGCTCTGGACGGACGAGTAGCCAGAACTGTGTAGTTCCACGCGCAGTGGGCGTCTGGAGGAGGACAAAGGCTGTTGGGAGTAGGGTCGGCCGCGGCTGCTGGAAGCATCCTCGGCTGCGCACATGCCGTCGTCGTCGTCTTCGTCGTCGGAGAGAGCGCGGCAGTGCGACTGCCCGTCGCCGTGCTCTGTGGAAAGCAGCAGCTGCACCGACATCACTGAGGCTGTGAAAGCAGACAAACACAGGCCTCGCTGAGACACAAACACAAGCCTCTCTTGCTTCAAAAACTACCTTTTCAAACCAGCGCTAGAAAACCTAGAAGAAATGCAACGTATTTGATGACATCACTCCCCTCACCCAAGACTTACTCATACATCGCTAGGAAGTGAGAATGTCAATAAGTGCATCAGAAGCGCTTTGGCTCACTCACTTTCAGCTTCTCTCTCGCCCTCGCTCTCCTGGTCACCCTCATAGCCTGAGCAGGACGCATCCAAGCTCCAGTCCAGGATGTCACCCAGAAGGGTCTCCTCCTGAGTGGACAGCTCAGCTGTGGGTGTGGCCACAAAGCTGCCTCGGTGGGTCTGCATGCTGTCCTCTTGCCTGATACGCGCACACACACACACACACACACACACACACACGCACACGCGCACACGAGAGAGAAAGAGAGACCATCACATACATTAAAAAACAAACCCAAAAGGCTTTTGGTTTTTTTTATTATTCCAAAAGCAAAAGCTGGGGGAAAACCAGATGTTGGAGGCTATGTGGGGAGAGTGTGGCTAATCACTGCCACATGGCATGTTGGCAAGACCCTGCATTAAGACTATTTGGGACTGACCACCACGAAGCCCTGGAAAGTATATTTAATTGAGACATCCTTAAATGATACTAAATTCTGACCCAAGTTCAGACAAATTTGTAGATGACTGGACAAACCCGATCCATGAAAAACCAAGTCTCAATTGGAATGAAGATGGGTAAATTTGTATGACTGTGATCCAGACAGTTTGACCATGTTAAGCCCATAAAGCCAGAAGTCAAGATACTGTGCTTCTCTCTTGGTGTGTTGGCAAGTGTGTGTGTGAGAGAGAGTTCATTTATTCCTCACCACTTCTCAATACATGGATACACAGACGAATTAGATACATAACACACAATGTAATAAAACAGGTTACTATACCAGACCTCTTGCCAGATGGAGAAGACAGGAAGGTGGGGATGTCTGCTGAAGGGCCACTGTAACTGGGAGCTCCAACCTGAGGCTCCATCTCTGGGACCTCCAGCACCTGGCACACGTCTTTAAACCCCATTACCTGAGAACCACAAACCATTAAGTATGTTAGAATCAGGTAACTTGTTACCTGAATACAGTACACTCCAGCTGCTAGGCAAAGGCAAAACCTACATGACACTTATTACATTAACAAACAAATAGTTACTGGCTATCATGTTTTGTACAGTGCAGTACAATCTGTTATCTGTCAAACAAAATCAGAATAGAACAAAAGTATCACAGGACTTACAGGTATCTTAATAAAGGACAAGCAGCACAGGCTTTACAAGTACCATCCTTCATAGTTAAGCTGCATTCACTCACACAGAGGTGGAAAGTGAACGCAGAGGTTTGGAAGGAGCAGTACTCACTTTCTCTTTGCTAATCTGCTGGTGTGTATCACCCTCAAATCTCTGCTTAACACCTGTTAAGGAGACATGTCTGTAGTCTTTGGGAGTGTCTTGGCTGAAGCTGGCAAAGAAAAGAAACCCCCCCAAAAATTTATAAAATCAGAGAAGCATGCTTGAAACACTGAAAACTCTTATGGCAAAAACAACCGCAAGCCAAATCTGACTCGACAATGAGTAAATAAATTCAATTACAAAACAAACAAGTGGAAAAAAAAAACAAAACAGCACACTGATTCTACCATGTCACACTTAATATTAGCTGTTGATGTGCTTTGACATGAATTAGCTTCTTGCAACTGTCCTAGCGCTAAGCTACTGTAGCTCACACATACAGCAACGAATACCATGATTATATCGATAACCATGATAAATTTTGGTTACTATATTCATGATATTAAAGCTGCACTATATATGAGTTACTTGTTGAAATTCAAAGTCACATTACGGAGTCAAGCGGAAAAAATTCTGATAAAAATAGTGTCCTTCTGCTGCTACGGGTGACCCTGTAAAGTATGAAATATTCAATCAAAAGTCATAGCTGTCGGGTCAGATTTGGAGTTTTGGGGACATTTTAGAAGTCGTTATGCATTAACACCACACACATATTCAAAAGGAAGCTATATGATCCAAACTTTCAGTATATGAATATGATTTGTAGCTAAATATTATGCAAAAATATTATGCAAACATTTTTAGCTAAATATTAGCAAAAATAATATGACTTATCAACTCAGAGAGGGCAGCCCTAATAAATGAAGACTGTAAGCATCATTAACACTCATGAAATGTTTGCATGCAAAACTATCACAACATCACTGCAGATGACAGTACACAATATCTTACCCCTGGTACAGTCATTCTTTGTCCAGTTTGAGGTTTAAATGGTTCTTTACTGAAAACGGATGCGTCTATGTCAGCAAGTGGCTGCAGCCACGTCAGTCAGAGCATGAGAACTCACCATTTGATATAGAGCAGCAAAGCAACGGGCACAAGGAGCTCTTTAGAAAAGCCCGTGTTCTCCACCAGCTGACTCGGCCATACTGGAGCTGCAGAAACACACAAGACATGAGCACAGGGAACACACCACTGCACACACTGCTCAGGGTCCAGGCTCCTTAAAAAGACGCATTAGTCAAGAAAGTCCACCTCTAGCAGTTAGGTAGGTGAACTCAACACAGGAAAGCTTTATTTTCCCTTTGACTCCATCTTCCATTCCCACCCATGAACACAACGCGGACTTTTAAGATCTGCGGTGGCCAGCGGAGGTCAACTGCAGTTTTCTAGCATTACCTAAGTTATGTTAGCAAAACTCAGCCGCATGGTAGCTATTATCTAATGGCGAGTGCGCTTGTATACAGAAGCCTATATGCCTACAGAAATGGAGGGTGCGGCTGTGACGTCACTGTTACGCCCACAGAGTGGCAGGAAGACATTGTTAGTGTTCAGTGTTAATAGCACAAAAAATAATAAAACATCGAAAATGGGAAAGAACTGTTGAGCGACTGACTGCATGAATTCTGAACCGTCTTAGACTACAGAAAGCTTGACAAGACAAGACTTAACTGTAGATTTTGAAGTTAGCTACATTTGGAATGGAAGAACATGAAATATCTCGAAGACCACAAGAAATAACTTCTTAAAATATCAAATGTAATCATCAAAAAGGTTGTTTTATGTGCATAAATATATAATGGGTTAGGGTTAGTGAGTGGCAGTGTTGACTACGAACAAAGTAGGCATAACTTTAGTTTTACAAATAAAAGTTAAAATAAAATACCTCATTTGCATATAATATATATTTTAAAATAAAATAAAAGATTTGCACAAACCTATCTACATACAACCAGAATATCCACTGGTGCCCTCATCACTTTAATTTCACCAACAAATCCTGCCTTGAAGTACGCCCCAGCATCAAAGCTGGTAGGCCTGCAAAAACCTTGCTTAGTGCATTACACGGGGTCAAAATGGAAATGTCAGGACGCGCAATTCCTGGCCAAATGTCGATGTCCATGGCGCATTGGGTCTTCAGTCATTTGAAATGATAATGTCCTCTATAAGCAGGAAAAGACTACAGCACTGTGCTCCCCCAGCACATAGTTGATTTATTCTACCGGGCAAATTAACATGACATGTCATTACATTTCATTCTTTTAAAAACTTATCGACAAATCATGCTTCCAAGTGCTCTCCATGTTCTTAGTATAGCAGTGGTGTTTGGCCAGAGCAGGCATTAAACATATGTGGTGGTCGTATTTTACTCTGCATGTGGTGTTGTCCACTACAAAATGTATCCTGTTCAATTATAAACCTAGAAACACTTAAAATTCAGCTCATAATTTGCCGATGTGAGAATAGTCGAGTTTGATGCCGTTGACCAGAATTACATATATCCAAGCTGACATAAAACATTTATTATTCTAGAATAATTAACAATATTTCTCTGAAGGTGAAGGTGCAGAAAGAATTCTGATTTTAGCTCAGTAATCTGATTTCAGTGCACGTACACTCTTACTCTGATTTCTTCCTGATTGCAGAGTCTGCGCATGCATGCAAACGTAACCTGAGAGTGTATAGCCGTCCTGGAAGCGGCTAGCAGAATTAAATGCAGCACCCGCTCGCTGAGAGAAGAAGGGGGAAAAAGGAGCCAATTTCTGTCTTTACATCAATACACACCCACCATAATTGTGCAGAGCTCGTGTGAGCAGCAGCGCGGCACAGGCGAGGCGGGCAGGCCCAGGAACGGCGAGGGCGGAGTAGAGCAGAGAGAGCTCACACACGTAGTTGTAGAGATGAGAGCTCCGCCGCTCCATGGGCATCAGAGACTGCAGCACCTCCCCATAGTCCAGTACAGTGGGGGTCTGCATCACGCACACACACATGCACACACCTCTTACAGTCCGCCTTAAAATACAAAGAATTGCTGACAGAAAAGGTTCCTTGATGAAATCCACTGAAGCCCATCAGGTTAGACTGGCATGAGGCCAAGTAATGTGTCCAGCAATTCATTCCCGATTAAGAACTTATTTGCGCTACGGACTAGGACCCCAACAAGGTGGCACCCAATACACTTTTAACTGGGGGGGGGGGGCATCTACTCACTCGGATCTTCCCTTCCAGCACAGAGATGACTTCGCCCATCATCCTGACCAGGTCCTCATACTGATAGGTGTTGTCGGTGAGCCACACGGCCTCTCGAATGGTTAGGATCTCCTTACTGATATACCTGGGGGGGAAACAAAACAAAACAAACATCACACCGGATCCCAAAAAGAAGAGAAAGAGAAAATGTTTTTTTAAAAAAAGAAGAAATTTTTTTAAAAGTATGAAAAAAGGCATAAAAAGGTAATGCAGGATCCCCTTAAACTAATGCTTTAAAAGGAAGGTTCCCAAAATTCACATTATTTGGACCAAAGGGACATGTCTACTCAAGCATTAGTAGAGGAACTCCATGGGGGTAGGATGGAGGTGGAGCACCTCTGCTGAAGAGCCTGAACTCAAAGCGCTCAGAGCCTCACCGTGTGCAGATGACCATGCAAGCGATGCCCAGAAGCTGCAGTCGAGCCTTGGGCACTGAGCGGCGAGACAAGTAGCGGTCCACGCAGCCCACAGCCACGTGCAGCGCCAGGCTGGAGAAGTCCTTCATGGTGGTCACCTCCACCAGCCAATCGACCAGGATGTACCTTAGAACACACAGACGATGAACACGAGGGCACGGTCGATGGCCCATGAAAGACAAGCACGCAAAGGTGAAGAGAAGAGTGCGATCTGAATGGCGAGGCGTGGGCGATACCTCATGGTGTCGTTGATGTCCAGCGCGTGCGGGTCGTCCAGGCGTCGCTGGGGGAGTGGACAGGAGTGGAACAGCTGGGCGACCAGGTGAGTGCAGGTACGAGCCTCCAGTCCCAGGGGGCTGCCACTGGCAACTGACTTGGCCAAAGACAGCTAAGAGCAGGACGGAGGGCAACAATCAAAACCCTGAGCATATACGTGCGCACGTGGGTGTTTGTGTATTCACACATGCATGCGCAACCCTCCATGGGATAACAAGCTTTCAGAAATTCACTACAAAAGGAGCGCAACATTTTAAAAAACGATTACTCATCCACCACCCCTTTTTCAAACGTTGGCATTTAGAGGGGTAAAATCAGGTATCGCCACAGATAAGGTCAACAAGTCACCGGCCTCCAGAGGCAAACATGAAAACCTCTGACACATACCAGGTGCACATTCAATCACACACACATTTAATTAGGAGAGAGCCTCTAAAACACAAGACCGCAGCTGATTGAAGAGCCCAACACAAAGGGTTTACAAGCGTTAAAACTCTTCGTGACGTCAAATCAGCCATAACTCTCAGTGTTGGGCACTTTCACAGTTTTGTTGTGCTTAAAATATTACCCTGGGTCTAAATAGCTGACAACAATAATGGCAGTGCACTGGCAATCTCTGGTGGCCAACCTTAATACAATCTTTACATTTGGTTATAACTGCAGTCATTCACACAAACACTCCAGCAAAATAAAAAAAAACAGACATACCTGAGCCTCCCAGCAGCCTTTGGTAGCGTAGTCCCTTAGAGTGCGTACACACTGGAGGTACCTGCCGGGGTCAACCAGCTGTAGAGGAAGCAGACCACCAATAAGTGGGGCCCTTCGGTGGAGGCGCCAGAGGCCTTGGGGTTCAGAGGAAGCGCTTACCGCTGCACTGCGGTTCTGCTCCCACAGCAGGTACGAGCTCTGCACACTGCCACAGCACGCTGACTCCTCCAACAGCTCAAGAGCCGTCGCTTGCTTCACCTCGTCCTAACACGCACGATCACGCCACGTCACGCCACACACCCCAAAAAGCAGCTTGAAAATGGCTCATGTGAAACTGAACGACTACAGGGACTCTGGGGTCTGTTATATTAAGCAGCGCAGCATTTTTTTGTTATCGTTGTTAATCCTACTATTTGACATAATAGGCACTAATGTTTACTCCACCCCCTGCTGAAGTTTTATTTTCATGCAACTCACATCAAACAGCTGGAGAACTCTAGCCAGGCAGTGCAGCAGAGTTCCTCTCAGCACCTGCAACACAACAGATCAGTGGACAACAAGGCTAACATTCCAGAGCAGCGGATATTCTGAAAACTAAAGAAATACTGTGTGTGTATTTGTATATGAGACGTACACACACACAAATATAAATTAAGTGAAATATAATAACTTGAAGTTGCTACTTTTATTTCTATGATATAAACCATTTCTTTATTCTTTATAGAACAAACAAAAACAAACATTCTTAGTAAATCTTCTACTACTACTACAACATTATTTACCATATTGTTATCACTCTCTGTTTCAAGATAGTTATACACCACTGCCTTGCAGCAGCTCCCAGAGGGGGACCAGGGTGGCCGGATAAAGAGCCAGATGAAGGGGTCAGCCAAGGGGGAGCGCAAGCTCTCAGCCAGGGCGAAGTAACGTGCTGCCATCATGCCGCACAGCTGAGCGCGGCCCTCGTCGTTGAGCGACGCTGCAGGGAAAACAATAAAAGGCTGCTTGGAGCATCTTTAAAAGTATTTCAGCCAGAAGCTTTTAAGGCAGCTCTCTGTGCACCTACCTGCTTTTATTCATAGTCTCATTTCTATTTTGCTTCCACTCCTTTTGCACTATACTCTTACAAAGTTCAAATTAATAATAAACGCAAAGAACCAGGAATCAAGGAACGGGAACATTCAGCAGGAAGATGGCCAGAAACTTACGTCCTTCATTGTACAAATATGCAATTCCT
The DNA here is from genome assembly GCF_041902795.1 of Electrophorus electricus. Lineage (NCBI taxonomy): Eukaryota > Metazoa > Chordata > Actinopteri > Gymnotiformes > Gymnotidae > Electrophorus > Electrophorus electricus. The sequence continues at coordinate 30,050,718 of NC_137499.1, forward strand.
AGCTTTACTGCCGCTTCAAAGTTGCCTTTCTCTGCTGCCCTGGATAGAAGACGAAAGGGAAATATTTGGAATCTTATACAATTTAAGGTTAGCCTCTACATGAAATAAAAGGATATGTAATTGGAAGCCTACTTCTCAAAGAGCCAGACAGTGTCTGGAGCTGGCCAGCTGTCCTTAAAGCTACCCCGCGCCCAGACACTTGAGTTGTTGTCAATAATATCACGGAACAGAGAGTGCACCTAGAAGCACCAAAAAAAAAAAAAAAAAAAAAAAAAAAAAAACACACTTAATAAAAAAATTTATTTTCTATAATTTTCTATAAAGGGACTCCATTAAAGAAGTAGTTGTTTCAAGACCACAAGCAAGAGCAAAACACCTGTGTGACTGTATGAGAGAAGTAGGTGAACAAATTAATTTTCACCACTTCATGTTCCAAGCAACACCAAAACAGATGTCAACCATGCACTGTAAAATTTAGTTTGATCTAAACCTACTCTAGCTCAAAACCATGCTTAATGTGTGAGATGTGGCGGCAGGGTGGTTAGCACATTTGCCTTGCAGCACTTGGGTTTGAGTCCTGATCTGGGTGGAGTTTCCATGTTCTCCTTGTGTCTGTGTGGGTTTCATACAGGGTCTCCGGTTTTCTCCCACAGTCCAAAAACATGGAGGTTAGGTTGACTGGATACTCTAAATTGTCCTGTGTGTGCGCATGTATGTCTAGTGATGCTTGGAGCTCTGCCCTGGTCTTAACCTCCTCCCCATCCCCTTCACAGTCCCCCAGGGGGCTGTGGTTTCTGATTGAGAGTATGCTGTGTGCAAAATTGGCTGCCGCTTCTCATCAGGTGTGTGAGTGTGTAAAAAAGAAAAAAAGTGATATTTGTAAAGTGTCCTTGAGTTTGAGAAAGGCACTATATAAATACTAATATAGCGGGACGCTACTGACGGTTCGAACGGCCAGTAGGTCTTCAGCAGAGAGGCAGTGGAGAACACACAGCAACACCTCCTCGGGCAGGGACAGAAGCGTCAGAGAGGGGACCTGCTTTCGGACTCGCTTCCGCGCAGGTAGCGAAAAACATTTAGAGCATCGACAGTGCAACACTAAAAAAAGAGAGAAAGGAGGAAAATGAATTCAAGTTAAACAGTTTCACTAGCTAAAATCTTCCCAAAACCTTTGTGGTAGCAATATCAAATGCATCCGGGTTACGTGAACGAACATTACATTTAGACTTACTACATCACTTGCATCAACTTTAATTCTAGGGTTTTGTCTGTTTGTTTGTTTTTAATTTACGATGTCCAAGACCGGGTTTTTAAATCTAAATCCTAAATGTATGCAGATAGCTAGCTATCTAGCAATTTAACAGCTTTGATCAGCTCATAACCTTAATCAAAAAGACAGATCATAAGTACAAATAATCTTGACAGTTTTTCAAGTAAAATTGTCCATATAGTCTAGCAAAACGTAATCAAAAATACATTTAGTGCTAACTTTCTGTAATATTGATCTAGTGTCGATTAGCATAACATTTTGAAGTAACGTTACAAGATTCAGCGGCGGAGTTTCCCTCCTTAGACCTGGACACCTAGGTTAGCAAGCTAGCTAATTACCTGATCACAGGCGTTGGCATAGCTATACATTTGCTAGGAAGCTTTATATTTGTATGTGTGATATGAAGGCACTTATATACATGCATGCTTCTCAGTAAATAAAAACCTAAATAATGCTCAACAGAGCCACGCAAAATCAGATTAACAGCCAACGACAGTCCAAGTCGTGTGAAGTTAACCGGCTAGCGTTAGCTGCCTTGCTAGAGTTTTTAGGGTCTAGCTGGCTATATATCGTAAATGGCTTCAGAGTAAAACTTACATATACTGACAAAAATGTACAATTACTGCCAAGATAAATTTACGGAGAAAATATTTAATTTACACAGGTTAGCTAACGCTAGCTGGTTCATTTCCACCAGTTAATCTGTTTAAATAGCCAGTGTAAGTCAGGTAAAACTACTTACCACCCGCTTTCATTTCAAGAGCGATCGGCTGCCACTAACAGCAGGGCCCAAGTCTCCTAGCAATAGTGAGTGGGAAACGGCGTATTTGGCTGAGTAGTATTTATGTTATTTAGTTTAACACTGGAATACTTTCTGAGGCCGTACTGACTAGTAGTGTTTAACTCCAAGCGTGCGATTTGTGTTGTAGATCCTCCCCAAAAACGCTTAGCGCCGCCCGCGCGCACCAGTTTAAACATCAACTTTGAAAGATTATTGGTGAAAAACGGACACGCCCATTTGCATCTACGCACGTGTTGATTTGTACGTCCATAGCCTTCGACCTACTATTGGTTGATTTTGTGAATAATTAAATAAGATCTGCTGATTGGACAGGATAATGCTATTTCGAATTGCGCTTTTTCATTCTTGCTGCCATTGGTCTATACATCTCATGCTACTACTTGCTGGGCAACATTAAATTTGAGGTCGGGGGGACATTTTAATAACTATTCCTTCAAATATCTTAAATGATCTGTTACATTTTTTTAGAATTAATAAAACGCCCACGCATTCTTATTAGAAATAACATGCACAATGACAACTAGTACACCAGCTTTCTCAAACTCAGACAAATAATCTTAGTGAGTCTCAGAAAGTTGGTCTACTAAGATTATTTAAAATATTCTTGTTTTAAAAGCCTATGGCTTGTGTATCTCTTAAAAAACCTGACAAATGAGCGCTACATCTGCAAATGAACACATAACTTTTAGTATCCGTTTAATCCCTACCTTCGGTATTTGAATATATAACAAATCACCACCGGATGTCACAAACAGCGTGACTCAAATTCTGCTGACAGTTGACTTTTAAGCCTTTCACAATTGAAAGAATGCTGATGAATTCCTTTTTTGACAGATGCAAAAACAAGTGAGTCACACTTCAATAACTGATTAGCAGTTCAAAGATTTATTTATTTATTTGCATTATTTCCGATTGAGTATTCTTTTGTCAATTTATAGGATTTCAAAGGATCAAAGTTTACATTCTTGAATGTCTCTTAGCTTTAGTCTAAATGACTGTGTTTCAAATGAATGTTCAGAGAAACTTAAAACAACACACTTCTACAACCCTCATCTGTATGTATGATATAAGTGTATTACACTTACAATACATAATTTTAAGTAAATGATGGGGAAAATCTTTTGCATGTTATGGCCATTTAAACTACATAATGTGTTTACTGAAAATCAAAACTGTCAAAATACTTTAGCATTATGATGCTAGATTTCAAAATCTCTTATGAAGACAGCATCACAGTAGTCATATTTCTTTTAAAGATATTTTAAAAGGACTAAACCTTTTTTTTTTTTAAAGACTGAAATTGGTCATTTTGGGGTTATGACATATTAATTTTAATGCTGTGCTCTTGAGATGTGAACAGTGAACCAAGTCAAGCAGGACAGAACTGACCTGTCACTGGATATCCTTTTTGTTAGCCAGGTGATATGCAGTGCTAGTGTGGAGGAAGTGTGAAGTAGAGGAAGTGTGATAAATATGGTCCCATTCACTTTAGGAGTCTGACATGTCCAGGCCAAATTATCCATAGTTAGCAGGAATGTGTAATATATATGCTTATGTATTGATGAGACTAGCCAAATTAGGACTGACAAGACTGAAGAGAGTTTCCATGGCAACTTGAAATAATTCTGAATGTTGCACTGAAGGGAAGGACATCTTATGCACAAATGGCAACAGTTTTGTCACCATTTCCCAACTACATGACACTTCCGGTGCTCATGGCTTTGTCTGTTTCCAAACCTCTTCACATTTAATAATTTAATATGGGACAATTTACATGCCATTTGCAGTGATGGTCCAACTTGAGGCTAAGTGGCCTGTTCAAGAGCTAATAGCAGTAACAGAATGTTACCATCTGGGATCAATCCTTGGGGGTCTTGGTTTATAGCCAAGATCTGTAACCACCTTGGTAGCTTCATGGACTGCCGCAAAAGAAAATAGGAATTGAAGTGTCACAGTGTAAAGTATGGCCTCTACTTCTGTGTTTCTCATGATTTATTAAGAAATAGCTCTGCAGAACAGATATTAGCTATAATGGGTTTAAAACCTTTAATAGAATTCACTGAGGCATTACTGCTGCAAGCAGGGATTTCTGAAGCTTGCAGTTTGCATAAAACTTTATTGTGACTAAACTGATTGGTGAAATTGAAGGCAATATGCTCAGATTTTAGAAAACCCAATTTTACTTTGTCATTAGTAAAAACCTTTATTGCAATTGTACAAGGCTCTGAAGCCTTACCTGTGAAACTGTTACATTCCAGCTCCCCTTTTAAGCTCTTCCTTTGGTGTACTTTGCAGTGCCTTACAACCTTGTAGCTTTGCATTCTTGCAGTTTGCAGTTTGTGGTTAGGGATGAAAGATTTTACCACTGTGACAGTGTCAGATCAGTTGTATAAGGACATTCATATTTAAACGGTTGCTATGGCTCACCTGACATATTTTCAAACTCACAATCTGCAGTTTTGGACCACTAAATGCAGCAACCAGTAGCACAAGGAAAAATATTCTAAAACCCCAAATTATTTGTTTGCACTTTGTTGATAATTATGGCCTGGAACACCGTTTGCCTCATGGTGGAGCATGCGTTTAATAAATCGTGCCTTGTTATCTCCCTGTGCGACCTGATTTTGATGATGGGGGGGAAAATAACGGTGTGCAGTTTTCCAGGAAACTTGCATGGCTCAATTGCCGGATAAGTGCCTGAGAACATCTGGCAGGGTTCACTCTGCACTCATAACAGGCAATTTAGCACTGCTATTTCTTGTTTCCCTATTTACACTCCGATTCATCTGAGACTAATTCTCTCTTTTTTTAAAAAACCCCAAAAAGGTTTATGTTGACAAAAGACATGGATGTAGATTACACACACACACGCACAAACTTCTAAGATTTTGTAATTTGATTTTCATCAAAGGATTAGATTATGCTGCAAATCACTTGTCAAAGCTACTTCAGGAAGATTTAAGTGAAGGATCTGTGTGATAGATGGACAGAAACAGAGCAAAGACTCATATCTTGTGAGCAGTGTCTGGGTCCTGCTTATTCATTTAGCATGAAACATTAAACACAATGCATGTGCCCTAATACTTTTATCAATAATAATATTCACTGGAAAGCTAAAATATTTAATTTTATATTGTATTGTAGCCAATATAAGGCTGATATCTAACAATAAAATTGAATTAAAAATCTATTACTTTATTTAAGCCATATTTATGATCAAGTTGCCTAGCTCTCCTGTATCAGACTTCAGAAGTATGTTATTAATCCAAGTCCAGAAGAAAAAAAAAAGATGTTTGGCAGCAATGACTTGTTTCCTTCTAATGCAAAATTCCGCTGCCATACAGTGTACTTGTGTGTATACTGTAATGAACTCACAGAGGCCACAGTGAAAAGAACTCCTGCTAGCTGTGGGAGTGTTCAGGCAGGAAAGAGATGTCGTGCTGGCGGAGCCAAGACTGGGTGGAGAGGGAGGAAGTGACCACTGTGCCAGGGTTCCTGTAATCGCTGCTGACCCTCACAAACCCAGCGCCTCCTCCTCTGCCCCACACGTGTCCTTTCCCCTTTTCCCTGGATTGGCCAGTTTCCCATTTCAATGCTCACACGCTGCCTGGCCGTGGGTTCCATTTGTCGGTTTTCCACTTTCTCCCGTTGGGAAAACAAAGCATAGTGCTTTGCTGCGGTCACCTGCTAGATGAAGGCATCGTTCGCGGTCGTTAGAGCCTGTGAGTGGGCTAGGGTGGCTGGGGGAAGGGCAATGCAAACAATACCCCAATAAATCCCATGTGAGAGCAGCGCTAAGGGACAGGCATCAGGGGTGTGGTATTATGGGATTGGTGGTAAGGGACGGGTGTAGAGGTGTGGTATAATGGCACAGGTGGAAGGGGTGTGGTATAATGGGATAGGCAGTGGGACACAGGTGTTAGGGGTTGAGTGTTAGGAGTAGTATTAGCGGAGTGGTGTTAGTGGATGGCCTACACCATCAGGGGAGTGGCATTATGGGATGGACTGTAGGGACTCTTTTGGGTCATATTCTTCTCATCTCTCTGTGTTGTTTGTAAATTGGGCCCTGGCAGAGCCAAGCATCACTGAGTCTGGGAACAGCGAAAGGGGAGGTAAAAAGACCAACTGACATTCCAGACAGATAAGGCCTGGTTGTGGACTACAGTGTATTTAATGGTGCACACACACATACACACACACATGCAGACAGGAGACAATGCACATTGTCCCCACTGACAGAAAAAAGGGACAATTTGTGCATGAATAATTGAGCAAAATCATAAAACTTGGCTAATGAATGGCTAATGAAGCATGGCTAATGAATGGCTAATGAAGCATGGCTAATGAATGGCTAATGAAGCATGGCTAATGAATGGCTAATGAAGCATGGCTAATGAATGGCTAATGAAGCATGGCTAATGAATGGCGGTCAATGGGAAATAATTAGCATGATCTCATTTTAGTAATGCCTTCACTTGCCTTCCGTCATGGCTAGCAACATTAGCATATGTGCAGCAATTGTTCCTTTAGTCTGGCATGGGGAAGGAGGTTCTGGTTGTCTATTCATGTGGATGGCAAGTTCTATATTGACTATATATAGCCTGTAGCTCTCATGTGTTTGTCCTGTGCTCTGCTTCGATAAATTGAGGTCAGTGGGAGTGTGCAGTAGTAATGCCTTGTGTTGAAAACCTGGGCTTGTTCTATTTGTTTGTTTGTTTGTTTGTTTGTTTGTTGATTGACAAAAGGACCACACGGCCCTGATGCCCTGGCCCTTTGGCCATCCAATAAACGATTTAAACATCTCCATCCCACAGTTTCAAAAACACACTCTGACCGAAATGCATATGGGGTTTTTTTTCTAGTAACATGCAGGATGGTGAGAGAGAGGCAGGTTCGCCTCCTGCTTGAACCCTCACACTGACTCTACAGGCATTTATAGCGCAGTCATTAAATATAGATGAAAGCAGCAGAAAGTTGGAAGCCTTTCCTGCTACGCATCACACAGTTCATTCTGTTTTTTGTTTTTTTCTCAGAATTCAGTTAATGACTGAATAAACTATAATGCATCACTATATTTATTACATTTTATCAAATAATGCAGACAGGCAACCTCACTTGACATTTCTTTAATGTAATATTTGTAGTTCAAAATCTGTTTAAATATAGTATAAATATATAAATATATAACTAGCATTTACATTGTTATATACAATACAGATCAATGTTGGGCATATAATTGCCTCCAGCTAGTGACAACATTCTGCAGTTTATAGGCACAATAATGCCCAATCAGATATATACCTCCAGTATAAAGAGGCAGATCTTCCCTTTCTTTGTTTTTAATCAGCAGAATAAAACAGGTCACACACAACAGTTACCAAATTCTGTTACTTCAGCATTACAATAGGGTGTCAAAACGAACATGTCATGGGGAACGGCGTATCCCGGACTACAGTACAAGCATACATGTGTACAGTGAAAGAATCCATTTGCAACGACGCAAGTACACGATTATGGTTTATGGTGGACGGACTGACTGACTGAGTGAGTGGGTGGGTGGGTGCACATGAGAGCAAGTCAGAGAGAGACATGGGCCGCTAATGAGTCTGTATTCCAGTCGTTCCGCAGCTGGCTCCTTTCAATCCGTTTTTTCCCAATGAAATTGCTTGCCTCCCTCTGGCATTGTACCCAGCTCTTGTCCTTTTATGTCGCCTTGCCTGGTTCCGAGCAAGGCAGGCCGAGTGCCGAAGACTAGGACCTCCTGTGGAATAATAGCACAGCCTGCCACAGCTGTGGGGAGCACCCAAGAATCGGAGCCCCATCTCCTCCACAACCCGCGCTGTCTACACACCTGATACACAGCGCAGCGTATCCTCCGCGCATTCACCCACAGTCTAGGCCATTTGGTGAATATCGGCCATTTATAAAACTCACCATCCCCTACTGGCCAGATAGTAGGCCACCGACCCGCCGTTGTAAGCGCATTTCTTAGACTTATTTAACGTCGCCGGTGATGACTCATGCACTGATATCCTACCGCGGCTGCTTCTTCGTAAACAGCCTCCTCGGATGACTGTCCTAAATAGTTTCCTCGAACCTCTCGCGTTTTATCGGTTGTTCCTCACTGTCCGCCACACCCGGTCCCAACGTCAACCTCGTTCCGAGTGTATACGCGCCGTGTCACGGCCGGTTTAACACGCACACATTTCGCGGGCGTCCGTCACGCGGGGGCTGCGCTAAGAGGCCACGATCCGCGTGGCACGGCGGCATGCGCCGTCCGCTTGCTGTCCACTCTCGAAAGACAAAGGGCGGAGATTTCTGTCTGCTTGCCTCAGCATTCACAGGGGCCATCTTGTAAAGAACTGGAGATGAAAGAGATGTTCTGTGAATATATCTCTGTGGAGGGGAGGGAGGGGCAGTTTGTTTTGGGGAAGAAAAGCATTCAGATGTTCTGTAATAAAACACGGAGGCAGTGTTAAATGCATTTGACAAAATTAACGTCCAAACAAGGCACTACATTCGAGCCCAAAAATGACTAGTGAAAAATGACTGTGATAAATGTCAGGGAAACTTGGAATTTTGGCACAGAAAAAGGAGCCTTGGACAATTAACCTCCTCTACAGTTTCAGCTGAAGCACTTGTCTGCATTAAACACTCTCTATAAAAATGACCATGAACAGACGAACAAAAACAGGCTTAAATAACTGCCGTTTCAAGTATACATTATGTCTTTCTTTAGCGATGCTATTCTTAGTTACCTTTCTCTCCACTGAATCTCTCATTGCATTTCTCTTGCTGCACAGACAAAGATGTGTTAAGCACTGAATCCAATATTAGATGCAATCAATTTCATACTGATCAATAATACTTCACTCAAAAGTTAAAGCATTAATCTCACATCTTTTTGGAACGCTGTTCCTACACATGGGATAAGATTACTCTCAACAATGGCCTTAATTTCAGTTACTGAGTTCTTGAGTTAATAACTCAAATTACTGAAGGCAACCCTTTTCCTACCAACAATAAGGTTAAATAAATTATGATTTCCAGTATATAACCACCCTTATGCCAACTATGTTCATCTGCTACTCAGGCTTTGACTCTTCTTTACAAAACCCATGAACAGCATTCACAAGAGTTCACAAATTGGTTCTTTCGTTCCCCCACAAACACACACACACAGTATGTAACAAATAGTGATGGCTAGGAAAAGCTAACAGCGATACACCTGTCCATCCATCACTGTTCCTCGTATCAGTCAGCAGCTGAGTTGGCAGAGGGAAATCTCTCTCCAAACAGAGAGACTCCCAGATATTGAATAAGGATCAGAATTTCCACCATGAAGATGTGAAACTGCGCAGTGCTCAGGGGTTTATGAGCTGGGGAGCAGAAGAGAGGGGCAGCGGAGGGAGACGGTACCGCTCCTTTGGGTCCGTAATGCCACAGTAACCGGGCTTTGTGGAAAGGGAAGGCCAGAAAAAGGGGGACTAGGGGGTGCTAAAGTACTAGAGCACACTTCAGTCCTTCTTGCTCAAGGCACTGGATGGGAGGAAACTGTTAAGAGAGTTCTGACAACTGGTGTCTTGCAGTAATCCCACCGCTCAACGAGAGAGGAAATGAAGGCTTATCTCTGGAGACACAGCTCACTTTTCACTGGCTGACCCATAACAAAAGGGCGTTGGACCGCTGGTCACTGAAAGTTTGTCTCAGTAGAAATTCCACCTTAGTCTTTTTTTTTTTTTCCAAACACAACCCTCTCTGCTGTCCTTTAGCGACTTAGTTAAAAAACAACCTGACTAGGGGTGCGCATACACACACACACACAGAGTGAAGCAGCAGATATTTAGCAGACAGTGCATGAGCATGCTGAGGGATGAAGCACTGCACTCTGTCCTACATCTGCACACTCTGACAGAGGAAGTAGATGGAGAACAGGTGCTACGCTCACTCTCTTCCATCTTCCAGGCTTCATACTTTTATGCTCCTCACAAACACTTACACACAAACATACCAAAATACAAGAGACATATGTCCACACGAGCTGCACACACACACACACACACACACACGAATTCACGATCTCTCTAGCCCAATGCCCTGTCCCTCTCCTGATTCACGAGGGCTAGCGGAGCCCTCAGCTCAGGTTCCACTCTCCCGCTGCATAAAAAACCTTGCGCATTGCTCCGGTGTCACAGACAGGAGAATGACGTGCGGTGACAGAGTTGCACTCCTCTTTCGCAGTGTCCGATTGCCCTCTCTGGCGCTCTGCTTCACCCCTGGTAAGTAGGGGGTGAGGGGTGGAGCACAGGCACTTGGCCCCAATGGAAAGGAATGCCGGGGACTGCCGGCGGTGTTGACGGCAGCAGTGATTCCGGCAGTGGCTCGCTGCTGACACTGGCCAGCGTTAAGCGTCCTGGCGATGTGTGCGTGCGAGCGCGAGACTGAGCACGTCCTCTGCTGAGTTGTTTTGATACCAGACACCTGCTGAGGGTCAGTGTGCATGACTCCGGCACGCCCCACACGGCCTGCATGCTTGTCCCATGGCCTCCAGGGTATCCTGAACTCAGCGTCCCTCAGTTCATCTGTGCTCACTGACTGTTTGCCCCACTGCCACCCGAGTGCACATATGGACCAAACCTGGACCGAAAGAAAAGCTTGCAGAACAACAACGAGGAAAAGGAGAGAGTCGAGGCAGCTTAGCAGCTGAGTGCTTGCCCTGTCTTTGCTGAGTGTCTTCCCCCGTCAGGTCTCTGCTCAGAGGGGACACTGCTCACTGCTGAATGGGCCCGCCTCCTTCTTTTTCCGGCGTTTTTTCTTGTGGGCCGTCCAGCAGGCGGTGGCCATCAGCACCAGGAGCAGCCCAGCGATCAGCAGAACCACCGACACCACCTTGGTCTGAGGGAGGTCGTTGTAGGTGTATGTTACGCCGGTGCCGGCCACGCCAATCACCAGCGAGATGATCCCGAAGGGGAAGATGCAGCGGTACCAGGACTTCTCCATTCCTCCCGTGGCCTGCGAGAGCCGCTCAAGGGAGGATAGCACCTCAGGGACTTTGCCTCCGCCTTCTTGGGTGCAGCCCTCCGGGGCCGGGGCGGCAGGCGGCTGGGCCTGGCAAGCCAGGTGCCCCGTGGTGCAACCCATCGTAAAAGGCTGGAAGGCTGTGAGGCTGAAGCCAGGCAGGGATCTCCTCAGCCGCTTTTAGAAGTCAGCACTAGCTTGAGGAGAGCGGACGAAATCTGGACCTAAACTGACGGAGGGGGGAGAGCAAGGACGTGAGGTGGACGTGATCCAGCAAGACAGAAATCCAGTCACGGTCCCCCCCTCTCTCTGCTGTCCAGTGTTACAGTGCTCTGCATTGTGAATCGGCAGAGGCATGCTGAGCGCTCTCCCAACTGGGCTGCGTGTGGGTATATAATCTGCCAATGGCAGGGGGCGGAGTGAATGAGCAGTGAGGGGGCAGGATGGAGCAGCTGATTGGTTGCAGCTGAAGTGTGACGTCAAATGGTTGAGCAGGGGGCTGCGGAGTGGAGGGAGAGCAGGAAGGAGGAGGGTGGGAGGATTCATTCCAAAGTCACGGCTCCTCCACCTTGATCTGGCTTATTTGGGGGTCCCTGCCGTAAGCGACTATATCCCAGAGCAATGCAGCAGGGCATATGAGAGACTTATTGCTTTATATGAAAAAGAATATTGTGTCGAGTACTGAAATCCCCAAACACATTTTCACTTTATCTTGGTATTGAACACAGGGGATTCCATGTGAGAGCATACTTCGCTGCGTCTCTTGCCTCAATACGGTAGCACATGGCTGGGGTCTGCATGCTTTCTGCTTGGCCAATGAATCCATCCATACCTCACACACACACCCACATACCCACACCAACCCACACTGCAATGTACAAAGGTGGACTGCCAAATGCCTGTCAAAGCGGCTCCATATGGACACTTGTGTAGTTCCATCAACCCTCTCTGGGCTGGAATCTCAGATCTTTTTTTGCCCCCATAAAGGTGATAATCAATGCAAAGGCACAAATCAGAGCCACAGTGACACTCACATGGCAGTAAACATCCATGGAAAGTGAAGTGATGGTGGGGTGTTGCATGAAAAGTAAACTACAAATGACTATATTTGTTACATTTGTTTTATTAAGACCGTATTGACAAATAACTACACCTCCAATGAGTGATAATTATGTACTGTGTAGTTACAGACTGAAAACATAGAAGGAAGAACACCTATGAGATAAAGCTCACGTGTGTAAGTTGAGGCTATGTGCATCCGTCCAGGTTATGGCTGTTTTAACATGCATGTCATACTCCACGTCCCTGTGTATATGTACAATATAGCTGCGATCGCGCACTCTGGTAATACAAGCTGAGATGTAACACAAGTCCAGGTTTAGGATACAAGGTGATATAGTAACAAAAGATCACATTCTCCTGCTATTATGAGCAGCTCCCCGTCAGGCGCAAGACTCAGCACCAGAAGGCGCTTAAATGAAACTTAAACATATTCAAGTGAGTCGATAGGTTGAAATTTCACAGCCTGTGTGAACCTGCATTAATGAAGTGGCTTCCAAGTACTTTTTGTACATCGGCGCAAAGTACTAACACGGCCTCGACATTTAGTGCAAGCGCAGGACAAGAAGCCTGTTGTTCACCTCCTTCCCTCGGTAACTGGTTCCAGACCAGACCACAGTGGTGGGAGGCAGTCTTTGGCTGGGAAGTCCTGCCGCATGGCCGACCGAGTAAGGGGGAAATCGAATGATGTGCACAAATGCAGGGTTAATTGATGACAGAGATGACTCAACGCCGGCGGCTTTAAGTCCAAGCTAGCAAAGACTTGGGCATGTGGGAGGGTTAAAAAAAGAAGAAAGTGCGGGAGATAGGTGGACAAGACGAGGCGGCGTGACGTACAGAGAGGGGGGGGGGGGGGGGGCAGGGTGGGGGATGGGTGGGTAGGAATGACAGCAGATGGCTGAGTGAATTACCAGGACCTTTTTCAGTAGCAGCACTTTACTTCGCTGCTGGATTATACTAAAGAAACACATCACCCAAAAATGCTAACATGTTTTACCATGAAAGTAAACACAATCACATTAGCATTACACTCCTAGCCTTTATTCTGCATCAGTTACCACTACGTGTGCAATGTTTTCCTTGAAGCCCAAATGTTTCTCCAGGATGCTATATGAATGGTTGTTCCCAGCAGTTTCCTCAGGAGATATATTTGCCCAACATGGCAGGGCAGGGCTAGAGACTGTGGCAGAGGGACAGGGAGGAGAAGGAAGGAAAGCAGTAATGTGTGCAGCAAATTACAGAGTAAAACAACACAGCAACCCTAGGTTTAGTCCCGCAGACGGAAGTGGTCCGATCACAGGAGGGCCATACGCTATTAGAAGGGATAGGACTAGGGAGTGACACATTCATGTGGAGAAAGGCTTCAACTGTTTGGAATTTGGCAGTCCTCTTTTTTTGGACAAGAAACACCGATCTTCATGTCAGATATGCAATCATATGACATGTGCCCTTACAGTGTATTTAAGTTGTAATTTCTGTCTTGCGTGCCGGCCAAGAGCACCAAGTGATATGTTGCTGTTAAAGACTAACACTATGGCCATCATGAAACTGGCAAACTGCATTTTCCTATAGACTAATACTATATAAAGCAGACTCATCCTATCCTCATGTTTTTCAAACCAAACCAAATGACTGAGGCAAAAGTAAAAGCATGCTAAGTATTAGTCTGACAGCTCAAAAACAGATGCCCCAGGGTGCATGAGTGTGAATGGGTGGGTGGGTCTCGTCTGTTGTTTGTCTCCTGTCTTGTGCTCTCTCTTGCTTCCCCCCCCCATGTCAAGCCAAGTTGGGTGGAGTGCTCCCTGGAACACGTACCCGGGTGAGTCAGTGTGTGGAGTGTGTGGGGGCTGGAGGTGGGCACCCACCCACGGCCACGCTGCAGGAACCCAGCACCACCTGTCCCCCCGGTCTGGAGCAGCTTGTGCCGCTTGCCTGTGGGCACGGTGCATTACAATACCCAACACAGCAGCATTCTCACTTTCTCAGACTGTGCCCTAGCTTGGTACTTGGTACAAAGCCAGGGACAGGATTGGATTGATTGCACCACATACTCTGATGCCAAATCAGGCTTTCAAATGATTGCAAACCATGCAATGACTCACTGTGTTAATGAGTTGCAGCTTATTAAACTACCCTGCATGGAGATGTACATAGCTCTTGAATTGCATATGATTATAAGGACTCAGGTAATAATGGGCGACATTTAAGGATTGCCACAATGCACGTGTTCACTTGCTGTGAACACAGATGCCCTGTGGTGCTCCAAGTGTAGGATCAGATCAGTGAGAAACACCTCCAATGTTGTTCCATCTTGGTGACTCAGAGGCTGGGACTCCCACAAATGGGACCTGTTTCCCGTCAGCTTATAGTCACCCTCACCCATCACTTAAAATGCCATTTTGTTGAATTTTGATCAAACATTTAAATTCATAAATCTCATACATCTTTTACAGATAATGAATGCTTATGGTGCCTATTTTAACAAGTACTATATATGTCTTACAGGCAAATCATGCATATGCCATGTTTTCTGAAACTCTTGGGCTTTTTAAAGTTGTAGTTTTCAATTTGGATAAAACCAAAAGCAAAGAATACTGGTTGTAAGGACAGAGTGTATAAAAAAACTGCTTATTTAATAAAAATGCTCTACAAGGAAAAGCAGGGAAAATAGTAAAAATGTGCAGTACAGGAATGCTCAAGACAATCAAGAAAGACCTTTTATACTTTCATATCAACAAAAGGCAAACAGTGTTCCCTGCTGGTGAAAATGTAGCACTACATGACCCAAAGCACGTATTGACAATGTCTTCGCGAGAAATTCATATTTTTGAAGTAAAAAGCCTCAATAAGATGCCGAATCATTTTCTGAAGAAATGCTTTTTTTTTTTTTTGGTGGGGAAAAAATAGTAAACAGAAAAAATTATTAAAGGAAGACCAGCTGGCAGCTTTATTTGTGCTTCATCGGAACAGCTGCAGGCCCTAAATTCCCAGTACTTAACACAGCAGATAAGAGGCATTTGAGAAAACATCCGTCAGACGATGGCACACACCAAAAATCTTCTCTAACTGGGGGTTGAGGATGATGGCCTCGGATTAGTTCTCAGGGTTCTAAAAAGGTTTTTGGTCACTGTGGACAATGGGACCAAAGCCATCTTTCTTTGTTTGATCTTGCTTGGAGTCCAAAACCAGGGCAGGAAACCGTGTGCCCTCATCTGCAAGGAGTGAATATGCCCCACGTAGCACAGTAGCACTGGGACTGCCAGTTGAGGGCTGCCTGCGCATCAAACAGGGGCTGACAGTATCAGACATGGCCTGCAGAAAACAAAGAACATACCATAGTATTCAAACAAATCAAAAGCCAAGACTTGCCATCCTGGTTTTCTATACATTTGGAAGAATTTCTTGTGGGAAAGCAGAGGCCCCATCATATTTTACAGTGCTCATGAGGATGAAACAGCCTACTTTAAAGAGCCCCTAAAAGCAATGTGTCATAGGGGACAAGGGCTCAAAATTAGTTCAATTTGGGGACATTGGACAGGGTATAAACTGGAAAAAGGAAAAAAAAAAAAAAAAGCTCATGTATACATAAACAACAAATTAACTCCCGGATAAATAATCTCTGTGCCAAATCATGCTCCACATAAAGAGTGCAAGCCTTCATCAACCTCTGCATCTCAACTAAGAACCCCCCCCCCCCCCTTGACCTGGTGCAGGCGGATCTCCAGCCGCAGCTGGTCGACGCGGAGTCGCAGCACAGCCAGCTCCTCCAGCTCAGCTTGGCTGCTGTAGGACAGCACAGGAGGCAGGCAGGCTCGGCCTGGTTCGGCCCGCTCACCTCTCCAGCGCAGTGTGCACTGTGGCCCCCACCAGGGCTCATTCCCCCTCTCCCACTCTGAGGGAAACAAGATAATTTCAAGGAGCAGGACAAAGTATTCAGGACAAATAAACAACTTATTTGTGGTAGTGGATGTAGAATATTATGGGAAGATGCACTTTTGATCCGGCTGAAGAAAGACATCTTATTGCAAGTCTTGTTCCAGTTCCATTTTCCTATTGCCTTATTAGGAATGTAGGCCTCCATCCAAGATAATCAGGATTGCAAGAATAATTGCAAGCATACACTGTGATAATGACCAATTCCTCATGACATAGTAGGAACTCATATGTATGCATCTCAGGATCTACTGGAATTTCCTTGGAATTAAGAGAAGGTCCAGAATAACAAATAATGAGGCTTGTTTCAGTTTGGAAAGTCAAACGTTTATGACAGTAGTCAGTAGGCATGGGCAGAACAAAAAATGCTGCACTCTCAAAGAACAAAAATTCTAACATGGGACAACACTGCACACCTACCTGTCCCAATGTACTGTAAATACAGAACCACTACCCACTGTCTCCATTCTGAGTCTGTATCCCCAATCAGAGAATGTGTTTTACATACCTTTTTTAAGGTAGTTGGCATGCTTAATGACTTTAGCCATCATTCCTTCCAGACCTTCCCGCATTAGCAGAGATTCATACTCCCTCTCCATTGACATTTCTGTATGCGCACACAAGCACAAGAGAGAGCGAAAGTCACCACTGGGGTAACACTGCTTTCCAGTACCTGTCAGAATACCCAACACATCACTGCTCTGGCTTTAAAGAAAACGGGACCTTTAGATCAATTATTCTTTGAATGATGGGTCTGAAACCTTTAACTGCAATTCACATTACATCAGTCCCAACGGTCTCACTGCTCATATCACTGTCTCTCCTCCTACACACTTCTGCCATAATCTCTCAATCTCTTTAATAACGCTCTCTCTCTCGCCCCCGGTCTGTTCTTCATAGATCTGGCACCTGGATCCTTTCCCGACGCACAGGCTGCGAAACGCTGGTGGCCCTGGAGCTCAGCGTGGTAGCAGTGAGCCAGGTCTAGCCCCAGTTGCACGAGGGTATCCAGCTCCGATGCCCCAACTACTGCCTGGGTAGAGGGTTGGTCTATGGGGAACTGGTGAAACAAAGGGTTAAGGATCCCAGACATGTCAACTGTCCTTCAGAATTAGTCTGTTTTTCACCCTCTACTGCTTGAGATTAATATATAAAGTCTTCACTTAAGCCTCAGTACCACTCAAGGAAATATCCACAGGGAAATACAGCTGGGGAGGGGAGTAGAACCTAAGTAGCATAATGTTATTGTTGTCACACAGGAGAACAGAGGTGCAGAACACCACTGCTGACTACCAAGCCATCAACGGGTGAGGGCTAAGATACTGTCTGGCAGCCCAAACTTAGAGGAGCAACCGAGGTTCAAGGGCCTTACTCAGGGGCCCAACAGCAGCGGGCCTTGAACCAACAACCTCCCAACGAGAAGTCAAGCGCCTTAACCACTACCCCATAGCATAATGCTTGCATAATGCTAATTGTCTAAAGCAAAGTTGGATTAATGATTAGAAAATTCCTAAACTGTTGACTAGCTACTGACATTGTACTGACATCTGTTTTTAAACCAAAGGTTCCCATGTCAGTGCTCAGGGATCACCAGCAGTTGTGCCAAGATGCTATGACAACCTGCCCTGCAATTGCCCCCTCTGAAGACTGATTAGCAATGATTAACATTTCTGAAGTGAAGCAGTACCTTTAAAGGAAAAGTTGAAAACAAAAAAAAACAAACCTTTAATCTGGTACCACTTTTGTAAGGATACAGTGCTGATAAGTCTCTCTTTAAAGAGGTCTCTCTCTGGCACAGGAATTGAGTGTCTGCTCAGAACTTTGTTCCACATTCTATTGAAAGAGATGCAAATTAGCATATATTCTATGTATTTAGATGGAGCAAAATGCATAACAATGAAGCTTGGTGCTGATAGTAGAGGAATGCAGGTTTTTGCCCAAAACGACCTTATTTAGAACAGAATATAAAACTGACCTGTCCTTTTTTGCCCTTTGTGCTCTCCATACAGGTAACAAAGGAGAAGGCACCCTGAAACACAGAAACATCAATCATTATTTGGGGGTTTCCAACAAGCAGCTGTTTTTTTTGTTTGTTTGTTTTTTTAAAAGCAGATGTTAATCTTACCATTGCTCTTTTGGACATGACATTGGACGTCTTGTTTTTAACTCCCTCTTGTCTAAGAGAGACGTCCTCTGTTCATGAGAAGGTGGATTTAGGGTGACCTTCTCCATTACGGAGTCTCTGGAACGACTCTTACATGATTTGTTCTGGGCATCTACTCCAGAAGCCTGTGCTGAAGCAGAGGTTGTGGGCAACCATTTCCCTTTGGCGGCAAGCCGAGCTGATGCTCCTCTCTTAACCAGAGCAGGACGCTTACAAACAGCCCCCTTGACAGCAATGTTTTTAAACGATGCTCCATACTGGTGACAGCTCTCTTGCACTTTACAAGAAGATGACTTTTGCGGCTTTCTTTCATCCACATCATTAACGGAGACCTTTCTGGCAGTGGTACAGCTGCCCTTCAAGCCTGCATGGTGTTGTTTTTGGCCATCTGCACCACTGTCTCTGGTCACTGCAGAACTGCAGCGAACTTTCAGTGCCTTTTTCAGAACTTGCTCCAATAACTCAATCTCTTGCTTCTCTTGCAGTGGAATGTCTGGAAAATAAGAAAAATTAATAGCGTTTTACTATTATACGATATATGCAGAATTATCATATGCATAGGCGTAAAATAATGTATATGTTAATCTGGTAAAGTTAGTTGGTTAAAGGGAAAGTTTGGCCAAAAATGCCAACTTAGCTAGCTAGCTAACAAAAAGCAAAGGTTCTACGCCAGCAATCGTAGCTGACTCCATGAACTCATGGTTAGCATTGCGAACTTTCCATTTCAGTAAGGTTCTCTTTTACCATTATCTTTGACGTTAAAGCTGCATGACTCTTCTGTTTCACTACCCTTCAGACGCATTTTCCTAGCAAAATACGAACAAAACAAGATACATTCAATATGATCTAAAAGTTGTTTCCCCCGACGAACATTCCCGAAAGAATATGTACAAGCATAGCGGTCTAAAAGCTAACATATACTTACATGGAGCGCAAAATGTCCCTGTACTGTTGGATCGTTTCATTGAGCCTCGCCTCTTCTGCCTTGCACATGTTGATGGCTTCATTCATAAGTTCAACAGACATATCAGCAAAGGAAATGTACAGTAATGTAGCAACAGCTGGCTAGCTAACTGCAATCAATAATAATTACTCGATCCATAAAACCTATATAATTACAGGACAGTTTTCTTTCACAGGCAATCAACCTAGATTAGACTAATTCAGATAGCTAGTTAGTTAGCGTTAAGATAATCAAGTCTTTTTCAAGTAGCGTCAGGTTAACCCGCCTCCAGAGAAACAGAGAAAATCTCTTGGTGTCAGGCCAACACAGAATACTTATTTCCCAAAACTGTTGCTGATTCAGCTCGACAATTCTAAATAGCGTTTTTATAGTTGTCGAGCTATGTTTTAATGCGAAAATAAAAGTTGTTTAGCTCACTAGCTTAGTAAATATCTGCTCGTGTACTCTCAAACGGAAGCTAAACTAAACGTGATCTGTAAGCACCTCGCGAGACAAAGTATGGTTACTATGGGAACATGTATACGCTTTTCAACGAGGGTGACAGAAAAGAACACATTTTGATTTTTCTTCTTTGTTAAACTGTTTTTATACTGCTTTGGTTCAACTACTTTTTTTCAGCATGGACCCTTATCAAGGAGCAGTTGGCGTTCCAGTACATGTAACTGTGTTACGAGGAAATAATTTGGTATGAAACCTTAATGTTTATATGCAACATTAGCATCTAGCTTGACGCTTCTTTCAACTAATCATTCAACTTGTTTGCTAACCTAACGCTAGCTAGATGGCAAGAAATCTTTCCGTTATAATAATTGGATTATAACGATATAATCTATTTTTATAACGTTACATTACTGCAGTTCCAGAGAGGCAATAAAAACGAGCCTTTTCTCAACTTTGTCCGCGCTGAATTTAATGGGACACAACTGGGAGACTCACAAAAGTGTGATGCGGCTGTGGATGAGAGCGTGAATTACAACTTCTTCTGCAGCTTTGAATGTTCGGAATCAGCCCATACTCTGGATGACCTGGCACAAAAACCTGTCATATGTGAGTTACTAAGTCATTCTGGTTTTTTTCAATAAATTCCGTGGTCTCCAACAATCAAATAGTCTGTAAGTAAATCTTTCATCCATCCATTTGTTCCTTCACTCTTTACTTTAGCCAACAGTCTAATTAATGCTGTATAACATATGTAATATTGCCCTCAGCAATAGAATGTTGCAAAAGACGGTTATAACAGCCTTAGTTATTTGAACAATCTGAGAGTTGAGTTTGCAGAAATGTGCAACATGTTCTGTGTATGCATGCTTACCGTTTTTGTTGATCTTGATTTCTTTGATGTTCTTGAGCATCCTTCCAAACCTTAGCAACGTCCAAGGTGCAAACGTTTCACTGAAATTGTGCAGCTGTATCTTTGAATTGATTAGGTATAAAATAAAAAATGAAAAAAAAGTATGAAATAATATCATCACAGTGTTTTGTTTATACATGCAGATCTAATCTTAATTTTCCCTATTTGAAAAGTGTGACCTGAGGACAGAGCTAACAGAAACATATTTGTCTTTGGGACTCACCAGTAACGGTAATTGAAATCTTACCAAAGGAGAAGAAGCAAAAGGAGGAGAAAACTTGTGTTTTGGGCCAGGCTGTTGTAGACCTGCTCCCTCTGTTGCATGGTAAGACCTTAGCATTTACTCACTACAGTCATGTAAGTATAATAAATGTACTTTTTTAAAAGACACTGACTTTGTAAAGTTTCAAACTCATTTGCATAGATTATCCTAAATTGTAAAATCATGCTCAATGGTAGTCACCAGTTCTTATTCAGAGTTTATCTCTGCTTGGGCTGAATGATTTTAGTACTGCTTTGTTAGACTGCCGATTTAGAAGAGATTGTGGTGTATATGAACTTTAGGGAAGTGCAGCTTCTCTTCTACTGTGGTACTTCATCCTTTGCCAGGATTACCTACTGAGATTGACTCATTGGACAGAGGAATTAAGGTAATATAATCCTGGATTGATGCTGATTTCATTAAAGGAATATTAAAGGTAGAAAAACATTCCCAGATTCCTGATCTAGTTCTCACTCTACCAAATTTTAATTAATATTGGATCCACTGGCATGCTCATTCCACAGCCAACACTGGAAGTCATGGTCAGTGTTCAAGAGCCTTTGCTTTCAGATGCCCAGCTTTCAGAGTCCAATCTGTTAACAGTCACTGTGGAGACAGCCTTCTCTGTGCCTGAGGTCTGGAGCCCTGGTCCTCCTTCCAGTTATGTAGCTGCTATGCAAGTCCCCCTCATGGCAGAGGTAGGAAAGAAACAGCTAGTATCATAGGAACACCCCATATCATGTTATGGCCCATGTTTACACTAATGAATAAATAAATGGCAGAGTTTCAGGAATTTCAATGCTCTTTCATATTCTAACCTCTAGAAACTCATCAATGTAGTGCAATATTTTCTTTCTTTTTAAAAGGGTACCATTTTGGATGTTTTTAGGTTTGCATGAAAAACCTTTAATTAGCCAACTCTTCTTCTATGTCTATTTAAGTCACTAAATGGTTTCATAGTTTTGCAGTTATGTCAGGATTATCCCAAAACATAATTTTCTCTTTCAGAGAGAACAGATATTGTTGTTCTCCGATGGTGTATTAAAAATGAGTGGCGAAAGAGAGCCAGTACCTCGACCCAAAAAGTGGCCCCTTGGCCCACTCCTGGCCCCAGATGCCCAATTCATCCCTGGGGTGTACATTGAAAGTGAACCCTCTGATTTGGAGGATGGAGACCTGAACAGTGAAGAGGTATGCTGAACCATTTAGAGTGACCTAGGAAAAAAAGACTTTCTATTGTACAATATGGCAGTGCTTGCAGGCTGGTTGATAACCTGTGTGTGTGGCAGGACAGGGAGTTTCGAGCTGAAGCTGAGTGTAACAGGAAAAGAGTGAGCTGGGACACAGAGCACCGTTGCTTTATGGATGCCGAAGGAGCTGCATGGTGATGATTGTCCTTTATATTAGAGACCACGGCTCTCCACTTAACTCCCATAAGGGATCCTTCAATTTGCACCTTGCTCTACATTTACCTGATACTTTTATCCAAAGCAACTTACAATTATGACTGAATACAACTTGAGCAATTGAGAGTTAAGGGCCTTGCTCAGGGAGCCAACAGTAGCAATTTGGCAGTGGTGGAGCTTGAACCACCCACCATCTGATTACAAGTCAAGTACCTTAACCACCGAGCTACCACTGCTCTAGTAGGTAGAGGCTCCTAAAGTCCTTGATAAAGAGGATGAGGTGAATTAGATTAAGGTTGGACCTTAACCTCTGAGATTAGCACTTCAGGAACAGGGCTTGGGGTACTTGCTAAAGAGCCCAACAGATATGTCAAGAGAATCTACTACTTCTTGCATTTTAAAGTTTTCCCTCTAATGACAGCACTCTCCGATCCCGTCTCCCAGTCTGACCCGCAGGATCATCGAGTGCAGATGGTGGCCAGTGGAGATCATGAGGGCTCCTCAGGCCGGAGGTGCCAAACTAGGTGCAGGCAAAGCAGGCAAAGACAAACCCGTAAGAAAAGCAACCAGTCTGTCAAACATGGAAGAACTATGCAGCAGTCTCTTAATATGCTGTGTCCATTTACTGTTATCATCATACAGACTGACAGAGCACAGAGACATGAGGCTTGAAGCATTCAGCAGCCTTCTCCAAATAAAAGTGCTAGTCTAGAATAATTTTGTGCTCTGCTTTTTTAGTGAACAGTGTTGCATAGATAAGTGGTTGCTACAGCTCTAATAGGATTAAAAGCTCATTATGATTTTGATGTACACAGCAAGCGGAGGATGAGATTCAGATTCCCTTTCATGGAGTGGCCTATGTGGACTTGGCACCACTGTTGTACCCTGGCGTAAAACATATCCACGGGGCATACTACCTCCACCCATTCTATGACTCAGACCTCTTCATGAAGGTGAGAAAAGAGCAATTTTTCTCTGCCATCCCATTATATGTACTTGTCTCATTACTATCTACATGTGGAGACTACATGTGAATTGCTCATCAGATCTGTTTGATGCTTAAAAACACATCTGCTAATGAAAACTCATTTTTCCTGCTGTTTATTGCCTCACTCCTTGGCAAGCTTATGTATCATTTATACTCTGCCCCCTTGGCATTGTGTCTAAGGGATGTTATTCTTGCTTTGGCTCACATTGTTTATGGTAAATCCCAAAACTGCCGAAGACCAAGAGGACCAAGAGTGTTCTGCGTGAGAGCATAAGGGCTCCAGCGGCCCAGGGCCGGCCCCGCCCCCCCTCCTCCATGAGCTCCTGCAAGGCTACACCCAGTAAAGTCATCGACACCCAGAGAGGAGGCAAGGACAACAGAGAAGCTCCCAAGAAGGTACCATTTTACAGGACATCCATTAGCATATGCTATTGTGGTTGTATACAAATTCCCAGTTCACTAGAAAGGGCCTTGTTGTATGGTCTTTGTAGACTTCAAAATGTGTCATCCAGTTTGTCATCAGTGTGTAATCCAGTGTGTCATCAGTCATTACAGAACTGACTATTCAGTTATCATAGCAATCTAACAAAGATTATGTGCACAGTTATGAGCCCTCAAAGTGCTCCAAGAGCCCAACTTCAAGAATTTATCTTAACAGTCCTGCAGGCAGGGTTCATAAACAGTAGTCCAGCATATATTACCATGAAGGTCATCGGAATTTGTTGCCCATGAATATGTACCTAGTTGTATATTTTTTTCACTTTGTATCCAGTTGTAGTGAAAGTTGGAGTGGAATGACTATATCAGTGCTGCTGTAAGTGGCTTTGAAAAGCATGTGATAAGCAAAATCATATCATGCTGGATAAATAGAAAAACGATTTAATGCATCCCTTCATTAAGCTGACTGGAGATGCAGATGCCCAATTACAGCCTCCCATGTGACACTGGGTTTAGTGTCTGCTGTCCCCCTATTATTGGATTCGGACATGCAGCAGGAGCTAGCTTCCCAAAGCAGTTAGCTTTACAAGCGGCAGATTGGTGGCCTCATTGCAGAGGGGTGAATCATCATCATATTAGCTAAGCAGCACTACCTCCCCTATCGCCCCACCAGCACTACCACACACACACACACACACACACACACAGAGTGGCAGAAGGAGCACAGAGCCACTCCACCAACAGAACATCTGACGCTGCAGCTGCCTGCCAGACAAACACACACACACACACACACACACACACACACTCTCACTCTCTCTCTCTCTCTCTCTCTCTCTCTCTCTCTCTCTCTCTCTCTCTCTCTCTCACCCACGCCTCGTCATACATTCACGGACACACACTCACTCTCACACACACATGCAGACTCTATCTAACATACACACACTTGCTCGCCCACTCTCTCTCCCTCTCTCTCTTTCATGATGTTATGCTATAATTCATTAACAAGCCTTATGAGCAGGCAAATATTTTTGCTTAGGCACCGTGCATAACATTCATGACATTGGTGTCTGGTGAACGCAGTCTTCTGGAGAGCAGACAATATGGTAAATTAACATAGAAGAGGCAACTGATATTCTTTCTTTATAGACAGGTACCCAGGGAAAACCAGCCCAGGCTGAGAGTCTGATAGATGTTGAACTGCAAATGAATGCGGAAGGACAGGTCAGTTAATTTAAGACAAATCCAAAATCTGGAATTCTCTTTGTCCATTACACTGAGCCTCATTTAAACTTATTGGGAAACTGCATCATTATGCTAGATGTATGCAGATTCAAGATCATACATCATTATTGAAATTACCTTGGAGAAACCGTTGATTCCAAAGAGGCCACCAGAGGAGCTGGCAAAACGGTAAAATGGAATCTTATAAACGTTCTCATTCAAATTTATGATATTTCATTATTTTCATCAGTTTATGAATGTACATTTACATTTTAATGAATGTTTATGCTACAGAGTGATGGAATTGATTCCCACCAGGCCTTCACTACCCCGATGCCCAGTCGGAGCAGAAAGAGTAGGAGTAACACACACTCACACATGCACACACACCCATACAAACACTATATATATATATATGTGTGTGTGTGTGTGTGTGTGTGTGTGTGTGTGTGTGTGTGTGTGTGTGTGTGTGTGTGTATATATATAAAATCTATTTTGATTTCACATTGTGGTAAATTGGTCCCCCCTGGTGACCAGAGACAGAGCAGTTTGTAAGCAGTGTTGAAACTCTTGCAGGCAGTGCAAGAGTACAAGGCCCAGATAGCAAGTGTGGCGGCACAGGTATTGGAGGAGTACCAGCAGATGTTTGGAGCTGCGTTTGTCGCCGGAGCTGAACCTCTGGATCCCACCACCCAAGAGCAGCGAAAGAGCCAGCTGTTTGGAGAGCTTAACTGCTCAGGGAAGTATTTTGCCTTTAAGGAGCAGATGAAGGTGAGCTGGTGGGGCCTAATGACTACACAAAGAAAATAAGCAATTATTGATAATGAGGATAAGACTATGGTTTGCTATGTAACCAAAATCAGAATATGAACGACTTCTTTAATTGGTACCTGTTATGTAAAGCAGTTTGCTTTGCTATGATTGAAATTGCTCAGCAGAGTATAATGTTGGCAGCACATGAGTGCAAAGATATTTCAGCTATGGGATAAATACACATAAAGATAAAGACACAGGGCAAGAAGACAACAACACAATTTACAGCATATACATAAGTAACACTTGGGATAACTATACATGGTGCAAGAGTAAAAAAACAGATATCAGTCACCCACCCCCCAAAAAATAAAAAATTTAAATTGTAAAACAATCAATAATATTTTTTAGGGAATTTTTAGGGAAATATTGCTCTAGTGAACTTGAGTTTGATTTTATTTGGTTGCTTTACCCAACTTCTAACACAAAGGAATAGACGAATTACATATGAGTAGAGTGACAAGGTTTCCTGCTGTGTGTGGCACTGGCATGCTCAGTATTCGGTGGTGCGGATCGTGCGTGAGAAGATGCTGAGGACCGAGGCGTTCACCGAGCCAGAGCAGCTGCAGGCATTTCTCAGTCAACTCTACATTTTCCTGGTGGATGAGATGCATGTGGCACTCAACAAGGTTCTGACCAGGCAACAGAGCAGTCTGCTTGCTTCTGCCTGCTTCAGTGTTCACCCTCTGCTGTACACTACCGCTTCAGTGTTCACCCTCTGCTGTACACTACCGCTTCAGTGTTCACCCTCTGCTGTACACTACCGCTTCAGTGTTCACACTCTGCTGTACACTAACGCTTCAGTGTTCACCCTCTGCTGTACACTACCGCTTCAGTGTTCACCCTCTGCTGTACACTACTGCTTCAGTGTTCACCTGCTGCTGTACACTACCGCTTCAGTGTTCACCCTCTGCTGTAAAGAAGTCCTTTCTTTCTCTCATAAAGACACTTCACCCAAAGATGCTACTGCTAACAAAACTTTAGACAAATGTGACATAGTGGCACTCTAACTGCTGCTCAGTGTCAGCCATGCTTGTCCTTTTTGAAGAGTGTATAGCTTTCATCTGATGAGGGTCAGCCCTTCACTCTGACTCTTTTTCAGACCCTGACAGCAGATGTCCAGGAGGTCCAAGCTCAGCCACTGCTAGACTGTGCTCAACTCATACATTTTGCCAGGGAGGCAGAGCTAAACGGGGATTACAAGCTAGCCGCACACTATTACAAGGAGGTACATCTCCCCCTTCTTGCTTCTTAATGTTTTCATGTGATGAACCATTGGGTTATGCAGCTCTGTCTCACTCTCTGCAGCGGCTAGCACGAGATCGGAGCAATCCATCCCACTGGTTTGATTATGGTGTGTTCTACATGCTCACAACCGACTACTCAAAGGCCGAGGAGTGTTTTCGTACGGCTGTGTCCATTGACCAATCACACGTATCCAGGTAGGTGCTAGCCATAACATCCTATATAAAAACTCCTCCTCATGCACATAGATTACATGTAGCCCTGAACTATATAGGACTTTCAGTAGATTTAGTGGACATTCACATTAGGAAGTTGATCTGTACCTGGAAAGACATTCAAATCGGCACTTATTTTTGTCGCGCTGTCTTTGCAGTTTGCTAATGTGTGGGATTCTGTCAGAAATGAACGAGCAGTATGAGGAGGCTGGGACCTTTCTCGAGGGTGCCACGTGTATCGACCCCAGCAGCGTAATTGCCTGGACTTTGTTTGGTAAAATCAGGATGAGAGAAATTCCACTTTCAAATGAAATTCTTTGATTTGTCTCTTAAAATAAGGAGTGACAAATCATTAAACACCTTAGTGTCTTTTGCTTGTGTGTAGGGTTGTTCTACCTGGCCCAGGAGAACTTCATCCAAGCAGAAATGGCCTTTCAGGAAGCCACCAAGCAGCTGCGAGCTCCCCTGCAGAAAAGCCCTGTGTGTGGACCAGATCCAACGGGCAATACTTCCTCACCCGCACAGGATGAAGAGAAGGAGGAAGTGGGCACTACAGAGTCTCCAACTGACCAGGAACACAAACCAGGTGAACTGTTGTTTGCTCCCCTGCTCAGATGTACTTAAGCTTTGTATTTGTACAGCCTACTTTATTCAGAGGACTCTTAAGTAATTGGAATTTGGCTATAAATGAAACAATGACTGAGGTTACCGTTTCATTAAAAATCCTGCGCTCTGGAGTACAAGCCAAACAAAAAAATGTGTCATCATCCAGTCATATATCTAACTGAATGTCGCCGATGTCTAACAGTTTAGCTAACAGTGTTGCTGATGCAGCAGTGGAAGTGCTTGGTGAAACAGAAGAGGCCAGGATCCAGACTAGTCACGTGATTCAACCAGAAGAGGGTGACAAAGTAAATGCAGATGATAAAGCTACTGTGCTACAACATAATACCACCACCAGACTCAACACCACCATCTATATGGTGACAGTGAAGTTTTTACTGAGGAATTATGCATTACAGGTAAGCACCCAAGTTACACAACACACTGTTCCACATTATTATAATTATTTTGCTATTGCATGTGCTGCCTGATCACACTTGTTGATCGAGTAAAGCTCGGAAAATTCCACATTTATGTATGGGAGTTCATTCAATCTTTAGTACTGCTCTGTAAATTGTGCCCTACAGAATCACAACTCTTTCTCCTACTGTGTTTATTAATAATGGTATAATTTACCCTTTGTATACTGTATGCTGATACCAATATACTGACTTTGTGTATGTGCTCAAGATGGCCCAGAGGGCTTTGGCTCAAGAGCTGCTGTGTCCAGATGGGGGGCCAAGCAGCTCATATCATTTGGCCCTTGCCCATGTGCAGCTGCTCCGAGGAGAGTACAGCAATGCTGGGGCTAGTCTGCAGGAGGCCCTGAGTGACAACATCCAGGTATACACTCTGTCTTCCATGTATAAAGTCAGTAAGCTTGCAGTAAGACCACTTTTGTCCAGTTAGAAGGACAAGGAACTATTGAGTAAAAAATGGTAAAGAAATTTGTGACTTACAGTATGCATACAGTATTTCAGTGGTATAACAAAGGCCAGATCTGCTCACTAGCACCACCTGCTTCTTTAAAGGTAATCAGTCAGCTTTTAAATACGGCACTGCTATACTTTTGCTATACTTTTAGCTTGTAGGTTTAGAAATTTGGCAGAAATTCCATGTATTTTTTGGAACGCTCAAGTTCTTTTTAAATTTCTTTGTTTAGCTGTGCAGAAAGTTGACCACTTTATCACACCATGGAGCAGCACCATACAAATGACTATATTACCTTTGAAAACAGAAAACCTAACTAATAGGCAATGCATTCCATTTTATTTTTGTATTGCTGAAGTAAACTTTAAAGCTTGGGTTAAGATCAGTGCTTTTTCTTCTTTAAGAAAGTAGACAATTTTGTACATTTTGTTTGGGTTGCACCTAGAATCCAGACATATGGGCCCTGTATGGTCACTGGTACTACTTGGTGAAGGACTATCATCAAGCTCAAAAGTGCTATGAGAGAACACTGGACTTTGTGACAGATGCTTCCGATACACATCATATCTACATCCGACTGGGCTCCATCTACTTACAGAGTGGAGAGGTGAGATGATGGCCCTGTTTACACCACATGTCCTATAACATAACCCAACTGAAAGCTTTTGTTATATATTTGATCTGATTAACATCCTTCATAGTATGAAAAAGCCAAGCCCATATACCTCCGTGCCTGTGGAAGCTCTCCGTCCTGTTTCACTTGGCTAGGGCTGGGCAGCGCCTGCTACAGGGTAGGTTCTTAATTACTTCCTCATCCACAAAAGAATGGACAGTGATGTCACAAACGTGGGTACTATCATCTGTAGCGCATCGGTAGGCAGCTATGAGCACCTCTGAACCTTTTAAGTCACAAAGTGACTCTGGGTGACTGTGTCTAGTACAGCTGCTCCTGAGACTGTCCACTGTCCAAGACAAGGTCTCATTATTCAGGTATGTGAGGTGATTGAACACAGAAGTAAAACTGAACTCCACAGATAGAAATGTGATACAAATAAATCAGTCTGCTGTTTTGTCAGTTTTGGCCCAGCCAGTGTGCCAGATTGACAAAGGAAATCTGTGGCTATAAATTCTAGCACTCCGTTTGAATTTCTGTTGATAGTGATATGGCTATCTGAATTACATCTTGTTGCTTTGGCTCACTGCACTGGGCCCATAGTTAAGTGTGTGTGTGTGTGTGTGTGTGTGTGTGTGTGTGTGTGTGTGTGCGTGTGTGTGTGTGTGCGTGTGTGTGTGTGTGCGTGTGCGTGTGTGTGCGTGTGCGTGTGCGTGCTTCTGCTGTGGAATTAGCTTGGGGAGCTGGCAGAGGCAGAGGATGCCCTGACTGAAGCCAACATTCTTGATAATGGGAACCCAGAGGTCTGGGGCTACCTGTCATTGGTTTGTTTAAAGGTAAGCAACAGAGGAAGGACTGTCAGTAATTAAATATAGATATTATATAATAAATTGTTTACTTAACATATGTTTACATTTCCTTTTCAGACTGGAAGGAAAGTGGAGGCTGAGCAGTCATACAAGTATGCTTTAAAGGTTGGTCTATCCTCTTTGAATGTCTATATGTTATATATTTGAATGTGATTACTTGTTAAAAGGAAACCTAAAACCATTATGTAACAAATGCATACAGAAAGGCTTAGCTGTATAAATAAACAATAAACAACTTATGGACATTTTTTTTTTTTCTGTACTTCACAGTTCAATTTACCAGAAGAGCCACTTCTACAAGAGATCAAAGAGCTGCAGGCTCATGTTGGATTTGGAAACCCTTGTTTTCGATAACACTTATCCAAACAACTGTTTGCTCTTTTTGGAGTAGTACATCTATTTTTTCCCTAGCAGGTACATTGGTAGATAATAAATTTGATGTAACTTCATGTGTTAACATTAATTTGTCATTTTTTTGCATAGTAGTAATTAATATTTTACTTATTTATAGTACAATGTTGTACAGTACAATTGAGTATATATAGTTAATAAAATGTTTACTATAGTACAAGAACACACACACACAGTAGTGACCTTCCATTGACATGATTACTTTAGCTAATGCTACACCTCAATTTTGCTTTTAGATTTTCAAATGAAAATACCAATTTTTAAAGGTTTCCACAAGGTAACAAATCTGATATTCTTATCCTTGTGGGGACATTTAGTACCCATGGAGATATATAAACACAAACATTTGGTATAATATTTCATTAGCAGTTCATGAGGGGCCATGTAGGGTGAAATCAGTGAAACACTTGTTCACACGCACACTACTTGCACATACCTAGGAAACACTTGCGCATACATATGAAACATTTTCATATAAATAGCCTACTACTTACATTTGCGTATGTTAACTTGCACTTGCATATAAATGTACATTCATTCACTGGTGTGTAAACAGAGTTTCACTATGCTTATGTGTAAAACAATTTTCAGTGCGCCCATAAGTCATTTTATTGTAAAAGGAAGGCAGATATTTAACATTTGTACAGCACGCTCGTGAAAATAAGGTGTAGAGCTGTATATGCTTATGGTATAAGAACTGTGAGTTATGAAAACTTTAAAACTAATTTAAGAGTGCGGGTTATTGATCGGACATAGCTACCAATAGAAACGATAGGATTATGTGCTACGTTATCTTAGTAAATATTTAGAACGAATGTCATCGATATTCTAATAAATAGAATCATCTAATATTCTAATAAATGAGACATACATTCTGAATATTTTCTCGCATACTATAGGCCGATTGGAGGAGACTGACAAACTAACACGTAGCCTAATGGTATGGCATAGCCACGTCGTTACCAACAGGTCTACAAGTTTTATAATCTCATCATTTCTAATTCAGTTAACGCTCGAACGTTTGAGTATAAACTATCCGAACATAGTTCTCGCTACACTGGGAGGGTATTCCAAAATTTGCTTAACATTCTCACTAGATAATAAAGTGTTTTCTAGTGGTGGGACACAAAAATATTGCCTGTGTCAAACAATCCATAGATTTTTTTTAAGTGAAACGATTCCATGGTAATCAAATCCCAGACGCAAACACTGATTATATGATCCGTGGACCAACGAAGAGCGCTTTTATGAGTTGTACAAAATGTTGGTAGAGCTGCAAGAATATTCCTTGAGTAGTGTCTTTGATCTTCAAACTGTCATCTAATCAGAGCTAGACGCTAACAACGATTTTTAGAGACATATCTTTACTATATAACGTTAAATATCTGCCTTCCTGTTACAATGAAATTACTTCCGGGCGCACTCAAAATTGTTTTACACACACGCAAGTATAGTTAAACTGTTTACACACCAGTGAATGAATGTGCAAGTGCAAATTATCACATATAAATAGTAGGCTATTTATGTGCAAGTGTTTCAGATTTCACCCTAAACGACCCTTCATAGCAGTTGCATTAGTACCCTTATAAACAAACACATGGTGTCAAATTGCAAGTACGCACTTCCCGGTCTGGACTGAGGCAAAATTTGAGAATAACGGTAAGCCGTTTTTAATACAAAGTGCTTCATATATTTCACAAATCTTTGTTGCCAGTACTATATCTGTTAATTCAGCTTTGAATTTAAGTGGTGACATCACCAAAAGCCGGTGAGAACCTAATTTGACTGGCTAGCATGCCAAGGCCACACTTGTTTATTTTAGAAATGCCATTGTCTAACTGCTAGATGCCTCGCAGTCTAATCTAACTAGCAAACGCAAGCAAACCACAGTTGTTTCAGTAATACCTTTAAATTACGCTGATGTGCAATTAAATTGGCTGGACATTCAGCTAAATAACATTTCATCTCAAGTTCTTGTTCCCGGTTGTGCTGCAAGGCGTTAGCTACCTGAAAAAGATAACCTTGCTAGTTTAGCAAGACCGAGGGGCTGCAGCTTTCCTTAAAGTAAACACAAAACCAGCTGGTAACCTACGCCAAAGGGATGGCTGACTTGGCTAATAACAGCCCAGTTCACAGAGAGTAACATTATCAGATGCTAGCATGCATCGTTGTCAGTTGATTAACCAGGTTAGTTAAGTTGGCTATTTCAGTGTACTAATCTGCTAGGTAGTCAGGTGGTTAATTCAGTAGCCGGCCTGCTAGCTAGCTAGTCAACTTGATCAGCATCACCAAATTGTCTTTTAACCTAGCCAATTTATAGAAAACCGTCAAACGTCTACAAATGAAGCTATTAATTCGAATTAGTTTTACATAGCTAACCTAGGTACCCAAGTATTTCAGTATTGTGTTCACTGAAGTGTCGGCGGTAAATACTAAAATGGCCTTTGTAAACACATGGCCTCTCCCTTTGTTTAAATACAGTGCAGCCACAGTTCTGGTTTTGTTTACCATTCTCCCTCTGAGGGGAGCCAGCGTTAGCTGTGTCAGTAGGTCGTGGATGTCGGGTTAGCTAGCTCGTATGCTTAGCTCCGTGTTGTCATAGGATTTGCTACTAATACTGGGCCAGCTGTTCCGATTGTTTGTCTTAACTCGCTTTGCTGCCTGTTTTTTCCGCATTTTCAGCTCGAGTTTCCCATAAGAGATCTCAGCTGAACCGCGTATGCGTAACCATTACTATCAATAAAACCTCACTGTTGGGGAGGCTTTCTTCTCGTCTTTACCCGCATTTTGCTCCAGATCTCGAGTTAAAGGTAACGCTTGTTCATTTTGTGTTGTGTTGGTGGTGTTTTCAGACTTGTATTCATGTAGCCATTGTGTAAGATGACTGGAGTCTGTTATTTGACATCTGTGGAAGCTTGCGAAAGGTCATTACATAACTGTCTAAAATATAAGCATGAATTTGAGCTATTGTTTAAAAACATGTAATTGAATTGCTTTTCATGTTCTTTTAGATTCAGATGCCATTTAAGTTTCAATCTAGATAAACCATCTTTGGATTCACAATGCTAATTCACATAAATGTCTGAAATTGTTTATTCAGCATTCTGTAAATCCATGTCCTAACTCCCATGCTGATATTAACCACTTGAATCCTTTAGCGTTACTTTACCAGCTGGTGAAGACAAGGAGATGTCTTCAGTAAAGACAGAAGACTCTGCCACTGGCACAGGTGTGGTGAATGATGGACGGCTTGTATATAAGGATAAAGAAGTAAATGAGAATGCCAGGTACTGTTTTCCCTCCCTTTTATTTTGGTTATAAAAAGAACAATTCTGGAATGTAATGTACAGAGATCAGAAATATTTCATATTGGGTCATATTAATGTCCTATCTACTGATTTTATTTTTCCCCTGATGGGTGTTTGAATAGTCAAACTATGTACTCTTACAAACCCTCCTTTTCAAACAGACCTGAAGATCTCTCAGAGATGTTGGCTGCAGGGACCAAAGATGTTCATGACAAGGCAGAAAATACACAGTTCGTCAAAGACTTCCTTCGGGGGCGTATATGCAAGGAGGTTTTTAAGGTTAGTTGAATATAAAATGAACATACAGTTCTTTACACTTAAGTACACCTCACTCCTAATTAAATGGTACTGTGAAGACCTCTGTCTTACTGGGAAGGTGTAGCAAAGATAGACTAGTTATAATAGTGGTGACATAATGGCAACTACGAGATTGCATGCTTGCCTATTCACTATAACATGCATCTTAAAGAGTACTTTAGAGCATTCAGTTTTATTAGTCTCAAATACTGATGTCTGTCCCTTTCAGTTATGTATCCCAAGCCAATGAGTCACATTATAGCTCATTCACTGCTGGCTTATTTTAGAGCTACAAAAAACATGCTGCCTCATTTTCTATTTCAGTTATCTAGTATAATCCTTTATATAAAACAAAATTAGGCCCAAGACACATGTACTTGTTTCTAAAATATCTTGATGTGTCCTCAGTTCGGTGCAGTGGCCCTGTACTACACCTACACAGCCATGGAGGAGGAGATGGAGAGGAACAGGGAGCACCCACACATCGCCCCGCTTTATTTCCCCAGCGAGCTGCACCGTCATGAGGCCTTGGCCCGAGACGTGGAGTACTTCTATGGTGGAAACTGGAAAAGCCAGATCACCTGCTCCACCGCCACCCAGCGCTACGTAGACCGTATTCGCGAATTGGGCCGGGATGACCCGGTGTTGCTGGTGGCCCACGCCTACACCCGCTACATGGGTGACCTCTCGGGAGGCCAGGTGCTAAAGAAGGTGGCCCAGCGTGCCCTGAAGCTGCCACCCACTGGTGAAGGGGTTCACTTTTACCAGTTTGACACCATCCACAATGCCAAAGCGTTCAAGCAGCTGTACCGGAGCCGCATGAACGAGCTGGAGCTGGATGCTGAAACCAAAGAGAGGCTCGTTAAGGAGGCTGTCAAGGCCTTCAACTTCAACATAGAGGTGGGAGCTAGTAAAGAAGCACTAATTCCAATGACTTGATTAGCAGAAGGGCCAACAGATAGCATTTGTGTTGTCTCCTAATGGGTGGCATGTTACTTACTTGCTGCTAGGTATGGACATGTAGGTTTGTCTCTTCTAAACAAGACATGAATGACACATTTGTTCCCACTAGAATACTAGTTTCATCCCCACATCTCCTCTTATTTTATTTTTCTGTGTTCTAATGTAGGTTTTCCAAGAGCTTGAGGAGTTGGGAAAAACAATTGAGGAGGATGTTTTGGATGGAGGTCCTGTCCATGGTGACATTCAGGGAGATATCAGCAAATGTCCTTACTATGCTGCTAAGATGGGTAAATATGGTCTAACAGTTAGCCCATATCATACATTTAACAAAATGTAAGAAATTAAGCATGTAGTTGAATCCATTTGTGTTTCTTTGTGAGTGTTTTGGTGTTCATAGTCCTCTTTCCTGCTGCAGCGGCCAGCGGGGGATCGGCTTACGCATGTCAGATGGCCATGTCTGTCCTTAGAAACCCCACAGGCCAAGTACTATTGGCTGTATGGATTGCCGCCCTTGCTGGACTGACTGCTTGGTTCTTCATGTGATCTATGAAGACAGACCAACCCCGTGTAAAACTTTAAACCTTTTATGCTGACATAGCCGCACATTCCATCACCCATATCCTAATGTTAAACAGTAAAACAGTTTTTGGATTAGTATGAAAGCTTCCATTACCAATGGTAGAAGTAAGGAATGACTGATAAAGTGTGTAAAGGCTTTGATTGTGTTCAATGTACAAACACCTAATTCATCACTTTCTACCTGTGAAACCACCCATTGGCATTTTAGCTGTTGGGACACTCTGTTCTTTTAAATTATACTGTATTCTTAAATTTACTTCAAACATCTTCAAATGGAGGATCTGGGTAGCATAGTTTATTTTGAATTGAAATCTACTTAATAGTATCAAACCCAGATTTGTTTATGCTATGGTAGGATTTAACTAAACAGCAGGTAGTTAAAAAGAAAATGGGAAAATATTTCTTGAAATAATGGAGTAGGGATTCTTAATGATGTAGAATAGATGGTATTCTTTTCTAGAATACCATTTTATTCTACACTTTAGTTTATCTTTTTACCGTGAGTTTAATGATCTGGTTAACTGTTCTTCCTAATCTCAAATTTGCTTCTAAAAGACAGTTGCATGCGACAGTCTTATCTGCAGGGCAGATTGCTGAGGTGGAACTAAAAGGTAGCTACTTTCCTACAATTTACAGGAAAGATTGGTCTATTGTTAACGGTTTAAAAAAGCGCTAATGGGAGGGTATTGCTGAGTTTACTTGCTTGAAAGTCTTTTGATATAACGACCAAACTACATTCTGAGCTTTCACGGCCAACTACCATTCCTACCCAGTTCAGTTCTTGGTGCGTTATGCAGTGCTGATGGTAGTTTTCATATTTGACTTGATTGTATACAAGCTCACATTACTATTACTTTTTATAAGTTGTTAGTGAAACACTGGAAAAGATTGTAATGGAGATACTGAGTAACCTTTCAGTTAAATGAAGGAACAGTATTGAAAGAAAGCAGGCACATGTGTAGAAGTTATCTTTGGCAGTGTTTTCTAATTGGTCTCTGGGGACCCTTAGATGGTCCAAATTTTTGCTCTGTCCCATCTCACCACAGCTGAACACGGCACCTGATGGTGTGCTGGGCATTAGGATGGAGCAAGCATGTGGTCTGGGCCAATTTGTGGATTACCATCTGGGGCCTTGCAGAGCATGTTTGGTATGTTGCTGACTGGTGATTTTAAGCATTTTTGCGCTATGCGGTTATGTTGCATTTATGTTGAGGGAGGGAAGTTACAACTGATGTTTTGTTGTGCATCCTCTTACCAAACCAACAAACTTTTTGACACAGTTGTCACTTTAAAGATGCATTCTTTTTTTTTGGGGAAACAGTCATACCCCTAGCACTTGAGTTGCTATGAGGACAAAGTTGGAGTCATGTTCCTCTCCAATTCATAGACAAAGCTGTGTGCAAGAACCAGGGAAGTTTATGTAAATAAGATAATATAAAAAGGAAAGAGCAAAGAAAACCCTAGGTTTGACAAAAAAAGCTTGTTCAATACTCCATAAATCTTTAAACATGGATGTCTGCTGATGAAGATAGTGTGGGATCTTGTTACTATTTACTGTGTACAGCAGACAGGTTATGTCTCTAGACTCCTGTAGTTGAGTGTCTACTAATATTTAAGTTGTAAAAGTGTTCACAAACTACTACTACTTAGCAGTATACAATGGTTATGATACTTTTTCATTCATGGAACTGAACTGGATTTGAGTCTGTGGGCTATCGGTATGCTTTTGCCAGGGTCACTTTAAATATTTTTGATACAATGTGAGACATGCTGAGATTCTGAAACCAAAGGATTAGGTCTTCGAGGTTTCCCTCATAGTTAATCTTTTCTTGCACCTAAAGCATAAATCGTTTTGCTGGATGTGGTTCCTGCCATGTCAGCTGCAACAGCATGATTGTATTTAATAGAGTTTGATAGTTATTCTTCACTTAAAGGTGTATAA
Source organism: Electrophorus electricus (assembly GCF_041902795.1). Taxonomy (NCBI): domain Eukaryota; kingdom Metazoa; phylum Chordata; class Actinopteri; order Gymnotiformes; family Gymnotidae; genus Electrophorus; species Electrophorus electricus. Next base: position 30,088,385 of record NC_137499.1, read on the forward strand.
TGTAGGATTTTATATTTTACATTAAGTAAAGCAATCAGGTTATGTGATGTACTGATGTTTCTGTGGAGTAGGTTTCAAAAAAGGCAAAAGAGCTGTGGCCAAAAAAAGTTACAAATTAATTCATGATTGTGCTTGCAAAAAGACACTGACCAGATGGTAAAGGCTGAAACATCAACAAAAATTTATTACAACAAACTACTTATTACCCACAGCAGATTCCAAGAGCAATAGACCAATTATTAATTTATTCCTACATATTGCACCTTTGTAACAGGGCTTAAGTGGATTATAATTATAGTAGAGTGGTTTTAAATTTTAACAGATGGATTACTAACTGCTATTGTCAACAAGGACCAGATGTGGCTGTAATAATAATAATAATAATAAAAATCATCATCATCAGTGTTATGGAAGGCCTGTATGCTCGTCAATTCAACTTCCAACTGTTCTACCTTTTAAGTAATAAATTTATAAAAGTAAATGAACTGAACCTGCTTTGTTTTGTTTGATCACAAAAATAATTTCTTTTTATAGCAGTTTTTTTTCCCTAAAGATACTAATCACTGTTATACATATAGAATTTTAATATGTGCATGAGGCATGTCAACAGTGACATCCTTTAAATAGTGACAACAGAACTAATGAGGCAAGATGAATCTCGCTGTAATGAGTGGATTATTCCAATTTATGATTGGAGGTTTAAAAGGTGACAATGGCACATTCACCGGGAACGTCAACATACAGACTGTACAGAAAGGTCCAGGTGCATCACCTCGGTGTACAACAAACCATGGTGCACTCATTCAACCAAGACACTCAGGTGCACGGCTCACCGCAGATCCAGAATTGGGCTCTTAAAGGACATTATGGTAAAACGCAGGAAATCGGGACAACTGGAGATCTTTTGAAGCAAAAAGCTGTGTACATGTTCGACAGCCATAATCTTATTTCCATGTTCATTCTGCATCCAATTAACATTTTCCTTGTGTTTGGGGTTCCTGGAATTCCCAGAACAGACTGGCTGAGAGCCATCCACAGTTACCACAGGCTAGAAGACAACACTGTCCTTCTTAAACGGTGGTGGAAGCCAACAGTCCAGCAGCTGAACGTAACGAGCAGACCTGTCCTGTGCTATGGTGGTGTGGGGTTGGGGAGAAGTGCGTGCTCAGTGTGTTAACCAGCACCACCGCGCACCATCGAGCTCCACATGCCTGTGCCGCTGCCTCTCATCAGGCCTGTTGCAGCTGCCCTGGCCCCCCCCCCCGCCTCAGCACCCACACTTGCTCCATCAGTTTCCTGTAGATCTTTTACCTGGGGAAACGGAGACCAATATGAAATTACTGTTCTCTAGCTTAGTAGAACCATACAGCCCACAAAGTGTATAACTGGAAGCAACATTACTGTAGTTTGTTACCACCCTACAGCTTGTGTGTAGTATGGGGGGGGCTGTTTTCTTTGCTTATGGTCAGAAAATTAAGAAACCGATATACACAACCAAATTAGCAAGGTTTAGCCACCAGAATGGTTTCTGACTAGAAATGATTTTGGAAGAAGACAAAAAAATTCCCAACATACATTAGTTAACTACAAATGACATTGTTACCTTTTTGAGCATCAGTACTGACTAAACTAAAAGCCTGCAATGAATATTTTTAGATAGATTATGTCTATTGGGGGTCATAACCCAGAAGAGGCTGATATTGATGGACAATAATGGCTCTTCCATGAAGGATACAAAAGGTGCATCATTCCATTTTCTTAAATATTAAGTGGCATATCATTGTTACCTAAAACTCCTCCAAAATAAGACAGTGCTTATGACACAAAGTAAGTTCAAGGACAGCCACAAACCAGGTGCGGATGTTTAATATGGCGCTACAGACATGTTCACCGTGAGGGTGAAGTAGTGTGGTCTGCTGTCTTTTACACACTGTCTGCTCCTACCTGGTGTGTGGCTGTCAGGAGGAACTAAACATTTTCTTTAATTTGGAGAAAAAGCCCTCCTCTTTGGTTTTCTCTCCCTCCATGGACCTGTTCTGCCCTGTCTCAGACTTTTTACCACTGCTGCCCCCACCTGGACGGAGACAGGTAAGGCACGTCAGGCCAGCTGAATTTTTCATTTGCTAAAGGTGATTTATCAAGAACAAGGTTTATGCGTAAATGAAAAAAACACTACGATGACAGTCGGTGCATGATATCCTTGGTGTAGGGTGCATGCATGGTGTTTACCTGCAGTGGTTGTGGCAACACCATTGACGGTTCCTTCCACATCGGTCTCGTCTTCTGCATAGCTTGTAATAAGGGCGCGCTGCCTATCTGTCAGTATTCTACACAGCATCAGAAACGTATTAAAATGCTATCCCCCACTGAAATCTACATTTGCATTAAGACTGAGAATTAACTATTATACAGTGTTTCCAGTTATTCTGATAAGTCCCCAAGTCAGCTGTACACACCACTTTTCAAAGTCTAAAAGAATATATTATGCAAACAGCAAGGGGGCATCATACTTAGGGACTCGGATTTTGATGTGGATGTAATGATCTCCAAAACCGTAGCTGCTGACACGTGGGATTCCCTTCCCAGAAAGCCTGATCCTCTGGTCTGCCTGGGCACCAGCAGGGATCTGTAAATCATTTCACCCAGGGTTACCATAGGTTTCAACACGCCTTCACAGGCCAGGACCCTCTTAAAAGGCTTAGGCGTAAAAGAAATGCCACGCTGGGGCCAGGAGCCACTCACAGCCAGGTTGACCATCTCGTAGAGTCCTTGTGCTCGGACCGTGCCCCCCAGGAGAGCCTGAGCCACGGAGATGGAAACATCAGAGTGGATATCCGGCCCGTCCCTCCTGAACACTGGGCTCTTCTGGACCTGCGGGTCAAATCATGCCAGACAATTGCAGGAGATTTTTCAAGCCAAAATCCAATTCCACTGATAGGCTCAATTCCTGGTACTTTTATTTTAGAAAAGAGAAAAAAAGTTCTCCAAGTATTATTGTAGCAGAAAAAATTCTCTCAGCACAAAATATTAAATCAATGGTCAATGTTAAACCATAAAAGCAAAATCTTAAAAAAAAAAGTTTCTTTTCAAATTGTTACAAGAGAAGAAAAATTGTTAAAGTTAAAATCAAGTCTTTTAAACCACAAGGCACTCCACACTACAGAGTCCAGAGTAGGTATTCCACTGCTCTAGGTAAGTGTACTAGCCAAGTCTTTCACCAGTAATTAAAGCCTGCTTAAATCAAAAGAATCAAATAATGTCCTCCATGACTTATCACATTCTTCTATCAGTTTGACACTCATTTCAAGTTATGTAATTTTAGTTTTAAAAACCACTCCTAAGCAACAACATTTATTTATTTCTTTTTGGTCTGTCAAACAGACCAATTACTTGGACAGCCCAGAAGATGTTTATTTAGCTCATAGTCTAAACACAAAGGCAGGTGTAAAATAAAGTGGGGTTTTTTTTCCTCCTCAGACCCAGACAATTACTTTTCTCCTTAATACAGTGCACAGGATTCAACTAATGCCATCTACAGCAGACAAGCATATCAAATTCAAAACAGCTGACTCACCCTAAACGTGATAAAGATCTCTTTATTTCCCACAGGCATCCTAACCGTCTGCCCGTCCTCAATCCCTGCAAAAGCAACCGCTCAGCAGTCAGGACACCACGTTTGTACCTCACAAAACAATGTCACTCACGCTGACCTTGGCCAGCTTGTATGGGTTGCTGATTTCGCTCTGGGCTTCACTCACCGGCGGGAACAGGAACCATGACGGTGCGCCTCTGCTTTGTCTGTCCCGTTCCGCGACACGCCGTGCAGGGCGAGGTCACCACTGAGCCCCGCCCTCCACACCGCCGGCAAGTAGAGCGCATTACGAATGGTCCCTTGTTCACCGTCTCCTGCAAGTACAGGCAGACATTAACAGGGTACACGTTACAGGGCACGTTACACGTGAAAAAAAAAAAAAAGCAATTTCCTTATTCCAGATTATTTATTATTTCAGATAATGAAGTGTATTCTGTTTCATTCTGTTGCCATCTGGGCCTTCGTGGGCGGAGCTTAATTAGTGGGCCTGAAGGCGTGACTAACCATTCCGGTGCCATTGCAGTGGTGGCAGTGCTGGATCTTGGATCCAGGCTCATGGCCTTTGCCATCACAGCGCTGGCAGGTACCATCAATGTTCACCGTGATTTCCTTATTCACACCTTTGGCAGCCTGGATAAAGGTCAGCTCCATCACGTACTAGTGAAAACGACAGAACACACGAGACACGGTTAAGGCACTTAACACACGAGCGACAGTAAATGTGTTTCTGTGACTTCTCTACAAAACTGTCTGCAATATTCCTTCAACAGATGAGTCCTAATGTATTCTATTCATTATATGCCATTTTATCATTGACTAAAATCGACTGTTGCTATGGTAACAGGCAGCATTACCATGTCAGTCATACTAACGTGCTTCAGCAGTCTCCTTTAGTGTACCATCACTGACCCACCTCCTGAGGCTGATCGAAGATCGCGTTAAAGTCTCCAAATCCTCTCGCCCCCGAAAACTCCCCAAAGATCTTGCGGAAAAGCTCCTCCGGGTCCATGCTTGCTCCTCCGCCCCAGTACTGCCGCTGGCCAGACCCGGGCCGGGCCTGGCCTGCTTCAAAGGCTGCTGAGCCATACGTGTCGTACTGCTTCCTCTTCACCTCATCACTGAGCACCTGCGTTTAGAACAGGACCAGGGGACACAGACTTGTAATACCAAATCAGTCCTATCATATAAAAATAAATAAATATTTCAAGTGTTAAATACTATTTTATATGACAGTGTTTTAAAGATTAACCTCATAGGCTTCAGCCAGTTCTGCAAACTTCTCCTTGGCCTGAGGATCATCTTTGTTTGTATCTGGATGATATTTCTTTGCCAGCTTAAACAGAAAATAAATTATTGCCATTTTTTTTTAGTAAAAGCAGTCCTATGTTGGTGATATCTCATAAGTGAGCATAAACATTTAGGGATTTAAAATGTGTATTTCACATTAAGTGGGTATAACATTTAATACTAGTGACAAGTAATCCTGTATCTAAACATTTCTTCAATAAAGAGATTCATTTTATCTTATTGTTAATCTTATGTCACAATCTATTGCTGCCTTCAAGTCCTCCTCGGAAATTCCTACTTACTATTTCGGAGGTTATAATTACAACATGGTATGCATTCAAGTGGGCAAAATGGACGCCATGAGAAAACTCCTTTTTTTATATATACACTTTTTTACTTTTGTACATAAACAACACAAAATCTGTGCACAAAATCAATCTGAGGCAACACTTTCTGGGTTGCTCCGATTATCCTCAGCAACATAAGCGCATAAGGCATGCATCTAACATTACATCACCAGAACTGGGATCAGATAGTGTCTCACTTGGTAATAGGCTTTCTTGATCTCTTTCTGGGAGGCTGCTCGTGGAACCCCAAGAATCTGGTAGAAGTCCTGTTTACTGCAGGTATGGGCACTGGTGTGGAAACACATCTTGGAGATGACCCAAGGAGAGATTCTGCCTGTGCACATTAAGCAAAGAAAACAAAAAGGCAGGATTTCTTTTTAGACAGCTAAATGGTACGGAGCATGTAGTGATGTCAACCAGCTGAAAACCGCTGCTCAATAAACCAGCGAGTTTGGTTAAATCAACATTTCTGTCTGCTGACTGAATCCTTAAATCACTGACAAACCCTAACCAGAATGCTGATCTAGATAGCACTCGCTTCTATATTTTAGTGTTTACCGGATCCATTTTAACCAGGAATTGGTGCAATAACTGGATCGCTTGCTACACACAAGCTTGTCAGGCAGGCATTGTAGTTAGTTAGCACCCTCGCTACTAAAGCTGTTCTCAGCCTGCACCAGGGAATAGAAGGTGCTAGTAGCGAGCAAACGTTAGCCAAGAAAAACAATGTTGCCCAAGACACATTCTAGTCCATCCTAGTTCATTGCTAGTCACGTAATAGCTTATCTAAGGCCCAGCATTTACATTAGCTAGTTTACGCCAAGTACATAGATTTCGACCAACGTTGGCTATATTAGCATAGCTGGGTTGACCATCTATGCAGCTAACTTAACTTGACTTGACTTGACTTGATGGGGTGATACAACTGTTAGCTGCAATCTGTGCCGTAAACGTCCATTCTGTGTGTAACGTGGTCGGCCTGGCCAAGGCTACTAGTCTAACGCTAGCTAGGTTATGTTAGCTAGTGCACCCCCTCACCTGGCAGCCCTCTCAATGTCAAGGCTTTAACCGTTCCTTCACGGATTGTGGTGCCCGATGACCGGAACTCACGGGCCACAAGTCTGGAGCCAACTCGACTACCTCCATTGGGACAGGAGGGAAGAGTGGAATAAGCCCTCCCATGGCCAGAGGACACGGCAACTACTATCCAACGTGGGTAACACCTAACAGCAGAAGACGCCATCATTACTAGACAGTGACCGGACCTCCGACGTATCTGCGCATGTACCGCAGATGACGCGCATGCGTGGCAACATTTAAACAAAGATATTTTTAGAAGCAGAGGACAATTTATTTAAGAGTCTCTTCATGATAAAAGGAACTGTCCAGTCCTATCAAATACCCTCTATAATCCAGAGAAATAAAAATAGAAAAAAATCGCAGACTACTACAGAAGAATGACAGTAATATTCCCAGTATGATGTAGTCCTCAGTAAACTGAGTGAAATGTGGTGATAATTTAGTTGAGCATCCATGCATAACTGAGTCTTGGACTTCCTTAGAAACAGACCCCTGTCGGTGAGGTTGGGCAGTCACATGTCCGCTAGTCTCAATTTGAAAACTGGCTTCCCACAAGGAAGTGTATCAAGTCCCTTGCTCTTCTCCCTGTTCACCCATGACTGCACGCAACTGCATAGATTCATTATCATCATCAATAAGAATGCAGATGACACCACAATAATCACATCAGTGACACTGATGAATTTGCCTTCAGGGAGCAGATCCAGCACCTGGCAGTGTGGTGTTCCTCCAACAGCCTCTCTCACAGCACTGAGAAAACCAAAGCAATTATTGTGGACTACAGGAAAACAAATGCAAACACAGTCCTGTTCAGATCAACAGAGCTGAGGTAGAATGTCTCTCCAGCTTCAAGCTCTTGGACAGCCACATCTCTGAGGAACTTCTCGTTTGGTTAAAAGGAAGTGTCAGCGCCTTTACCGCTTGAGGAGACTGAAAGGGGACCATCTATCCCCTCATATGCTCACAAACGTTTACTGGTACACCGTTGAGAGTATATTAACAAACTGTGTACCAGTGATGTATGGAAGCTCCATTGTGGCTGACAGGACAGCCCTACAAACAATGGTGGAGACCTCTCAGTGTGTCTACCATCTACCATTGACAACCTTCACGGTCTATAACCTTCTACCCTCTGGAAGGAGATACAGGAGTATCTGTTACAAAATGACACGGCTCAGGAACGGTTTATTCCCAGCATTGATCTTGCTACTGAACTCCTCACTACACTTATATACCTAAATTACACTTGTATAACTACTACCCATTACGCTACACTGAATTCCACTCTGTAATGGCAAAAGCTACCAACACACTGTAAACACTGGACTTATTTATCTCTATTTATACATTTTATTGACTGCATATTGTACATACTGAAATACTGTACATATTTATTCTGTATATTAACAGAATTATTTTTATTTTATTATAGTCAATATAGAAATAAACTGCTTTATATAGATTTTTTACATTTGACTTTTTTTTAACATTTTTATGTTTTATATTTTTTTATGTTTTATATTTTATTTTATTATATATTATATATCTATTTATCTACTACTAAGTATGTTATGAATGTATGTAAATATGCATATATATATATATGAATATTTACATATTTACATATATATATATATATATATATATATATATATATATATATATATATATATATATATATATATATATATATATATATATATATATATATATATATATATATATATATATAAAATGTTTATTACGTGCTTATTAGTGCACTCTGTTCTGTGATTGGACAATGCTACTGTTGCACTCTGCAGTGTAGTTACTCAATGCAACTATTTCCACTCTTCTGTAATTGCAATAAGATACTAGTCACACTTCTTTTGGATGCTAATTGTACTTGTACTGAACAATGACAATAAATTTCTATCTATCTATCTATCTATCTATCTATCTATCTATCTATCTATCTATCTATCTATCTATCTATCTATCTATCTATCTATCTATCTATCTATCTATCTATCTATCTATCTGATTCTGCAACCTACACATAGTCATATACATTATATGGACTCTTCACTTGAAGTTCAGCAAATCCCGGCAGACTGCGCACATTGTGGTCGATAAGCCTGCGCAGTGCAAACGCAGCTATTCAGCGTGAGTTCTGCCCTGAGCCTGAGAGTGACAACAGCAGACACCCGGAAGGTACCGAAAGAAAAGTGGGGCGACGAGAATGAATCGGTTCAAGACGTCAAAATTTAAGAACACGACTCCGAAAATACCCAAGAAAGATGTGAGTAGTGTAGTTGCAAAAATATAAAAATAAGAGTTGTTTTATGGTTCAGTTAAGCTTGCTATGCGCTTGTGCTGAAGCTGAACGTCTCTACGAGGAGCGTCTGGAAATGTATGGAGGTTGTCTAATGACTTCCTCCAATATCAACAAACCTGACTATATTTGGACATCGTTCATCAGGAATTAAATTAATCTCAAGTTGTGTTACTTATGCCCGCAATTTGATAGCTGTAATTGTGAGTTTTACGGTAAGAACGACTGGCCGGGATGATGCTTGCAGGTTTAACGTGCTGTGTGAAGTTACAATTTCGTACTACTGCGCCGTACATTCATCTGATACAGCAGACCTTTACTAGCCGGTTTAGTGCCGTTATAGGGAGTGGCTTCGAGGGGTAGTTTTGTTTGCTTTTTTGGAGACCTCTGACATTTCCTGCTATACTTGCATGGCATCTATGAGGAATGAAACCCTGCAGGAGATGAAAGTTAGAATTGTAACGCATGCTCTGAGTCATCCTGTACTTTCTGATAACTGTACTGGTGTATGTATGTCGCTTCCATGAGGTTTGTTATTATGCTGAGTTGAATTTACTCTGAAAGGACTTTGGCCCGTAGCCCAGGGCAGGTGTCTTTTTTGATGTTCTTCTCACCACCAGAAAGGGTCTTAATTTACTCCCCCACTTTGAGCTTGTCACATGAAACGTTTACAAACACGTTACAGATGTATTACGTGTTACAGACGTTTACAGACACGTTAATCTTCATATCAGGACAGCGCTTGTAAATTTGCTTTGAGGAAATGACTGGGTAGAGATTTGAGGCCCCACAGCTGGGAATTCCGAGAGCCGGCACAGGATAAGGGCCACAGCGGGGTCAGTGCTGAACTGTGCTGAAGAATCCACCAGTTAGGTGTCTCGTGTGGGGCTGCAGGGATGCCCTGGTTGGGAGGAATCAGATCGGATGAGCGATGCCAGTAGCGGGACATGCTGAAGCAGCGTCCCCACCACAGTAGCTGGTAACGCCTCTCTGAGGATGCTCGGCATGGTCTTGCCACGTCTGACCCTGATTCCCATGCAGGCTGTCAACGCATCTGGAGCGAATGAAATGTGGTGGTGTGGTTTTGCTGTCACTCCTCAGCTGTGTGTATAGAGGAGAAGTGTGTGACTGCTGTCATTCTGCTGCTGCTCCACAGAGGGCCCCATTGGCGGTGCTGAGCTATAGCGTAACAGGTTTCCCAGCGGCCCCCGAGCACGCTGCTGTAGCGCCTCGCCCCCTGCCTCTCTCTTAACATTCTAAAAAGGGCTTTAAGAGTCTGCCTGTGCATCACAGGGAACTTTCAACACTTCCTCCAGTTTCTGCTGATTCAAATTAAAGAATTTGCAGAATGGTTGTCTGTGCGTGCGAGTGTGTGTGTGTTAGTGTGTATGTATGCATGTATGTCTGTGCGTGAGGGTGTTTTCAACTGTCGGAGTGCAACATCTCCGTTCATTTCCTCCTTCCGGTTTATAGTGCTGTAATAGCTTTTTTTTTGGTTTGTTTTCAGCAGTCAGAATTGTGCATTTGATTTCACTACATGAGACATAAAGGGTTTTGAGAGACTTGTCCTAAAGTGCCCTGGTTTTTGGTCCAACTCAGTCAGCGTGCTGTTATTGATTCTTTATGTCGTGGTCCAAGCTGTGCATTTTCAGTTCCTGTGGTTTACTGTTCAATTTCCCCTGTCCCTGGTGGAGACACAGCCACAAAGGTTTCTGCATCCTGTGCCACAGACCCTCAGCTCAGCCAGAGTTAGATAACCTTAGAAAGCAAACCCACCCTCTAAGCCACAGGAACCAGTGGGGTTATTACTGAAATAAGGAGCACTGTAGACTCAGTGACACATTTGAACTTGCAGGCATTGCAGTGCTTTAATACTGATGTTATATGCTGTGATTAACACTGTATGTATTGCTTTAGATGCTGCTGGTGAAAAACACGCTTGACATAAAGCCTCATTCCTGTCACCTGTGTTTTCACTGTCCCATAAATGACTCTTTATTGGAAAATACTGGATGAACTGGCAAGGGCTGTCAGCTCAGCAGGGCTTCTTTAAACATGTGAGCTCATAGCTTGTGCTCAAGTCCTGATTGACATCTTGCCTTCTTCTGTTTTTGCAGGGCTGGGTCCTGAACGTGCGAGGGAGCTCCTTCTGCTCTCAGGGCAACCAGATTAAAAGCAGCTGCAGCCTCGTGGCCTTCGTCTCGGACCAGGCCGGTAAGGGGGCCGTACCTGCCAACCTTGCTGTGCCCGCCCCTCTGGCATACAGGCACGCCTGCTCCGCTCTGGTATGCTTCCCGCCTGCCTGAACGTGTGGAAGCAGGCGCCTCGGTCCACGGGCCCCCATCCACAGGCACTGTTCTGAGATCAGCCTTCAGGAGCGGGATCCCAGTGAAAAGGGCAAAAATATGATCTTGTATTAGCACATGGCACCGTCCTCCTTTGGAATGTCAAGCACACGAACCTTGCAGTACTGTTTTATCGAGGCGCTCTGCTAACATGCATTGTGCGGAGCTGTTTTCATGCCTCAGGTCATGACGGGAAGGAGGGGAATTTGATCATAGATCCGTACGCTTAGTTTGGGATCCTGATTTTAGCTCGCCAGTTTAAACCAGCAAAGCATTTATCAAAGAGTACATGAATGTAGTTTATAAATGTGGCTGGTGGTTGTTTTTTTCCGTTCATCCCTTTCTGTCTCCCATTCTGCTGGTCCCCTAAAGGCGGAGGACTGTTGGGCCTGTGCACGGTGAATCCTGGCCCTGATGGCAAATGGACAGTCAGTCAAGTTCCATGTCATACTGGTAAGATAGAAAAAAATCTGCTTCTCTTGTAATTACAGAGCTCACAGTTTCTTGTTATTTTCACGTTTAACTAATTTTGTGCGTGAACCCCTTCTCATGTTGGATTCAGATGTAATATGCAGTCTAGCCTATAAAGCTCTGCCCTGATTTTGTTTGGCCTGCATAAATCAGGAAAATAACTTTGTATACCAGAAACATACTTAAGCACATCTATGACCTACATGAACGTGTCCTCATTTTCTCTTTCTCTATTCGCTCCACCCTCTCCCTCCATGCCTTAGACCAGGTGACCGATTTGGACTTCTCCCCGTTCGATGACTGTCTCTTGGCCACCTGCTCAGCAGATGAGACGGTATGTGTGTGGTGCTCCATGCTGGATGCTGCAGCTTGCTGCATGCTCTGTGTGGATGCCCCTCCTCTTACACACCTGAGCCCTGGCGTTAGGGCCAGGAAGCCCCTGCAGCTCAGGGGTCTCTCGGGTTTGTCCTTGTTCTTCTGCCACTGGAGAAGCTCCACACCACAGAGACGTCGACAGGCGGCCAGTATAACGGTTTGGCGGACGTCTCCAGCTCTCTCTGAAGGGCCCCGCTCTGAAAGGCCCCGGTCCCCAGTGTGCTGTCGTGCACCGTGGGCTACGCACCTTTCCATCACCGGTGCACTGCTCACCTTCAGGCGCAAGAAATGTGGCTTTCGAGAAGCAAAGCACTGAGGGCACAGGCCACAGTCACCCGGGGCGATTTATCGCCGTGCAAAAGAAAATTCTAGAGTGAAAGCTCAGCAGAGTGGGAAGCAAACTCGTTCCGCGAGTACACATGACACGCTCTCCCAGTGGACAGCAGACAGCTCACTGCCAACTCTCTCTCTGAGCTTTACCTCCACAGCTGGGTCACACCTGAATCTTGCCGCCTCAGTGTGCTAATGCATCCTATTCTGTGTACGTGTGTGTGTGTGTGTGTGTGTGTGTGTGTGTGTGTGTGTTTAATGTTTGCAACTGTGTATGTACTGATCCTGGATAATGAGAGCTTCACTCTGAGGCACTGCAGGGGAACAGCTGTTCCTCGCAGTAAAGGCATTTACACTGACCTGTGTCATTTTCAATGGAGATCACTCACAGTTACATTACTGTGTAAATTCAGTAGGTAGGCAGCAAAGCTTGCCAATTCAGTTAAACCAATGCAAAGAATTTCTTTGACAAAGCAGTTGTCAAAGCAGGGACATGCCAAATACACCCAGTGTTATAGTCTAAAAAAATGTCGGTAACTAATAGAAACAATAGGTTCTCACTCTCACTCTCTCTCTCTCTCTCTCTCTCTCTCTCTCTCTCTCTCTCTCTCTCTCATGTGTAGGTGAAGGTATGGCGCATTTGTGAGCCAGGGCAGGAGCAGCCGGCCAGTGCCGAAGTGTCCTTGATGCCGCGCGATGGCAAGCTCGAGCAAGTTCTCTTCCATCCTGCTGCCGCAGGCCTGCTGGCTGTCGCCTCCAGCAGGGGGCTCCACTTGTGGGACACCGGCAGAGACACGGCCCTGGCAGGTACACCCAAACCTCCACACCAAGCTCCGTCCACCTCAGGAAGCCTCATTTACTTGATTCCATCACCCGACATTGTTCTACACTTTGAAGCAACACATATTTTCGTGTGTGTCCTCTCTGCTCTGATCTGTTTTGAGTCTGTTGTGTCTGTGTTTGTGTTTTTAATCTGGTGTACAAGGCTTTGTTTTGATCTGCCCAGCCCCTGATTGTTTCCAGGGCAGGTTTCCAGGGTTTGGAGCGGCTGAGGTAAATGTTTTGAGCCCAGTGGCCCTACAGACAGGCTCTCCGACCCCGGCCTCATGATGGCTGCTACTCACTACTGCCACCTATCGGCCAGACCCCTCCATGTCTCACCAGAGCCCCACCCCTCACAGTTTTGTTTGTTTGTGTATTTGTTTTTTTTCTGAATGCCTTTCTTCATAACCAGTGTGGAGCTCTTGCTTTATATACATTGTATACATTGTGTAGTGTATTTTTGTTATCGTTGTGTGATGTGTCTTCGTAGCCTCCATTCTTTAACATCCTCTCATCCGTTCTTTGACATTTCTGTGATGAGTCCTAGCCTCCACAGCCTGAAGTTGCAGAGTGAGCTCGTGTTTTTTTTTTTTTTTGTTTGTTTGGTTTTTTTTGCTTGACTGCAAAACACTGAACGCCACTCTTTCTGGTGAGGGCTGGCGTCGCGGAGTGCACCGCTCCACGCGTGCTTTCTCCTCACCCCCACTAACACACACACATATGCCATGCTGTAGTCACCTCACACACCTTCATGGACATGGCTCTGTGTGTTTCCGTATGTCTTCTTCGCACCGTGTTACTGTCCTGCACGAACCACGTGCACCTCTCCTTCTGCTGTGCTGTGCGTTTGAAGGAATCGTTTGGCCGAAGTAAGCTGAAATGATTTTTCACAAAGCGTGAAAGTGGTTGAACAGCCAGCATATGTGAATTAAATCTGTGCTGTGGTATGTTGGTCAATTAAACTGCTTTTACTACCTACAGTTAGAATGAACACACAGTGAACTCTGATGTTCATTCTTTTAATGTTTGCTGAAATAATTTATCTTAATACCACAAATACCACATCTTCAGTTAAAACCTGAAGTCTAGCATTAAGACATCCATCATTCCAGCAGTGGACTCTGTAATTATGTAGTCCTGTTAGCCATGTCAGCCTTGTAGACCCACTGCACAAGTATGCGGAGAGATGATGTACTGGAACCCTGCCTGTACAGGATGGACAACACTAGGGGTTGCTAAAAAATCATTTCAGTTTCAGTTTGGTCTGACTGTAGTTTCTTTTATTTCCTAACCCATTTAAGGTGTGTGTGTGTGTGTGTGTGTGTGTGTGTGTGTGTGTGTGTGTGTGTGTGTGTGTGTGTGTGTGTGAGACAGTTCTGGAACAGCACACGGATCAGTTGCAGGGCTTTGCCTGGAAGGAAGACGGCTCTCTCCTGGCTTCTTCCTGCAAGGTGAGTCTGTATAGGGAGCCTAGACCATAAAATGCTAGGATGGGATGGGATGGGATGGGATGAGATGAGATGAGGTGAGGTGAGGCACTGATTTTTATGGCCATTTCTTTTTTTTCCCCCCCCAAAATAGTTCAAAATGGTTATAGATTTTAAAACGTTGCTGCACTGTTCTGCCATTAGAGGTCATCAAAGTTCCTCTGTTATCCCGGTTGGTTGAACCAGAGCTCTTGGCTTCATGCTCTTCTGTTTTCCTGCCACATCTTTTTATGAGCATGGATCGTGTCATTAGCAAGTCAGCAGCGCTGACACTCATTAACAGGACGTGGCTGCACACGCTTGCACACAGCAATGGATACCTTGAGATGCTGTAGTCAGGAAATGCCTGTGCATCCCACTGCGCTGAATCAGATCCTGGAGATCATATTTGTATAGATTGGAAATGTGTCAGCCAAAGTTATTATTAGGGACCTATTCAGACAGTTTGAGTAAGAGATGCAGGAGTGTAGTACTGCCTGGTGTCTGAGGTAAGAAGCACTAAACGAGGATGCTTAGTTAATGTGATCAATGCTGAGGGCTCCTGGCGTGTCTCACCTTTGACCCCACGTCCCTCCTGAGGCCTGTCTGCCATGCCTCTTTTATCGCTTACCCTGGAGAGAACCTGCTGTCTTCTTGTTCGCCCCTCACTGTGCTCCCTGTGACGTGGGGTCATGATCTCTGTAGAGCAGGGCAGAGACAGGGGAGACCACGAGGCCCGGCACAACGCCTGCCGAGCGGGTGATTTAGCATCCCATGAGAAAGTGGCTGGCCCGGGCACACAGAACCACTATAGCCGCCTGTCATCCTTGGAGGAAATGAGGGGAAATCCATAAGGAAATAATAACAGAAGCTGAAGGGCTTTCCATCATGTTAATATGCATGGAAGAGGGAAGAGGACAGAGTAGGAGTTTTTATGCAGAGGTTGAATTAGAGAAATGGAGCTTTTCATCTGAATGTCTGAATATCCACTGTACCTTCCTTTGTGCGTTGTTCAGGCCTGGTATTGTTTTTAGACCCAGGTGTCTTTAGACCCAATAAAACCTGGCTAATATATAACCGGAAAATAATTCAGCTCCCTGGAAATTCTTAAAGCCTGACACATCTTAACTGACACGTACACCTTTTTTATTTGCCGTGTTTTTTCATGCAAAGTGCACACAGGAAGGCTGAATAAAAGCAAGCAACTGTGCTTTCATGCTGGCCTCCATGCTGCATGTCAAGCTGCGAAGTGTCTGTGCCACTGGCCAGTGCTCAGTGAACCAGGGAAGCGCAGTAGCAGTGTTATCAGCCATGCTCTTCACTGCTGTCTCAGCATCGCCACTCAAGGAGTGAGGAAAACTAGGGACCACATAGACAGGCGTTTTTGCTCAGCGCAGCACTGATGATTTTGCACATCAGATAACACAGTTAATGAGCTTTGCTCTGGGTCACCTGCAGCCCATGGCACTGTTCCTCTGGTGCAGTACACTGGTTGAAAGCATTCAGAAGTACAGCGGTTTTCCGTACCAGAGTCTGCGGATCTGCTCCGGACTGGCAGGGAGGTGGTGAGTGAACTTAAGCCAGTTCTTGGACTCAAGTGGCCTGTGATCTCACACACTGTAACAGGGCAGTGTGAGAGGTATCCTAACCTTAGCCCTGATGAAGATCTGTTGTACGCCTTGAGCACCGCAGGCCATAGACCAGTGCCAGAACAGTTTTCAGTCAGTTAAAGCAAAACGTCCCAACCACTCAGCATGGAGAGGCAGTTAGGACATAAACCACAAGGCACATCTGGAGCCACATGTGGGCCATGCAGTAGAGGCAGTGCAGTGGGGTGTGGCAGCAGTGGCCTGTGGTGGCAGCAGCACCAGTGCAGTGGCCTTGTGGTGGCAGCAGCACCAGTGCAGTGGCCTTGTGGTGGCAGCAGCACCAGTGCAGTGGCCTTGTGGTGGCAGCAGCACCAGTGCAGTGGCCTTGTTGTGGCAGCAGCACCAGTGCAGTGGCCTTGTGGTGGCAGCAGCACCAGTGCAGTGGCCTTGTGGTGGCAGCAGCACCAGTGCAGTGGCCTTGTGTGGCAGCAGCACCAGTGCAGAGGCCTAGTGGTGGCAGCAGCACCAGTGCAGTGGCCTTGTGGTGGCAGCAGCACCAGTGCAGTGGCCTTGTGGTGGCAGCAGCACCAGTTCAGCACAAGTGCAGTGGCCTTGTGGTGGCAACAGCAGCAGTGCAGTGGTTTGTGGTGGCAGCAGCCCCAGTGCAGTGGTTTATGGCAGTTGTCCTGTACTGTGGTTCTGACTCCAGAGAGTTTTTGGAAGTGCATCTGTGCACAGGACAGCATTTTGAAACAATGACTGTCCCTGTCCATAAGCCCAAACCTTACCACAATTTAGTGTTTAGGACCATTAACACACAGTGCTGGCTAATTAATAAAGTTTTCATATGTAAAAAAAACTACAAATGTATCACACAAATGTATGTGAAAAACGTTCAGGGAAGCTGCAGGAATCTGCGCAGCCTTCCTTCGAGACACAGAAACGGCAGTGATAGGCCTCGGTCCAGGTTGGCGTATGTGGGACATTGCGCTGGAGCATTAGCAGCTCTGCATTTGTGACCGCACACGGGACGACCCCTTCATCCCCCTGGTGCCACACCCTTCCCTACAGACGCCGGCCCTGGCTGAGGCCAGCGGTGTGCATCTCAGGGAAGCCAAAAAGACCAAAAGCGCTGGGGTGGAGGGTGGGGGGGGTTAGAACAACAGGAAAAAGAGGGAAAACTAGAGAAACGTGACACTAGATCACAGAGTGGCTCCAGAGGTGCTGCCCTTCGCTGTGCTGGGGTGAAACTGAACTAAGGAGACCTTTTAGTCTGCCTCAAATCCACCTTATTAAAGCAAATCGGCCAGGCCAACATGTGCGTCCAATTCATAGCAGTTTCCCCCCTTTGGGTAAACACAGGAAGACGTGTATTCTGGTGACCAAGGCCTGTGTGCACAGGCTGTCTGTTGTATGCACAGTTGTTTGGTTTAACACGGCTGTGGAGGCTAGCGTTCAGGACATGGACAGGACATGGACAGGACCTGTACAGGACTTGCAGAGGACGTGTTCTAAAGCACATTTTGGTGTCCTTTTCTTGACAACTTAACAGGCTTTTTCTATTTTTTGAGATGAAAACATCACCTGTCATGTAGCCTGTGCCAGTACATTAATGACGTGTTCACAGGGCTTCGGTGGGCTTTGCAGGGCTTTGGCAGGGGGCTTCTTGCTCTCCTGGCTTGTTTATTGAGTGCTGTGGTCTGTGCTGTGTGCCTGGGCTTATGGCAGAGCCTCAGTGGCCACACCCCCCACGCCTGCAGGCTAGGCAGCTCGTGGGTGGGCCGCCCAGCTCCGGAAAGACCCCTCCCTCTGGCCACGCTTGGCTCTAGACAGCGAGTCAAACTACATTTTCTCCTAGCCGTAAAGGTGAAGCAAAACATGACTTCCCATCACGTTTATTCGGCCGTGAAGTCGTGCTGCTTTCGAGGAAAAAAACCAAACCAGAGGTGCGCTTGTCTCCTGATGATCTTGATTTGCTGATCACGTCTCGCCTTTGTTTGTGTGTGTTGCCTTCAAATGAAATCATTTTGCCACTTTTGCCGGTTTTTTAGATGAAGCATAGCCAAGTAGATTTTATGGTTATCCATCCCAGGTTTCCTCACATTCCCTTAGAGTTTGGCAAAGCTGGCTGTCACCGGAGAGAGGGTGAATGTGTTAGTCTTCGCTTTTGATCAGGGCTGTGTTTTGGTGACCAGTAGGCAGGGCTAACCCACCCACAGCCTGGTCCTATTCGAGAAACATTCAGCTAGAACTACATTTTCTAGCGGCTGCCTTTCATCTGCAAATGTGAACACATGCATGAAGACACACGTTCCCACATGCTGCAGCGTAGCCTGTACATTAGAACTGTGTGGGCTAGCGATTACTGTGGTCTGTGTAGTGTATATCTGAGTGCACCCTGTGGTTTGCTGTGTCTCACCTGTGCTTTTTTTTCTTTCTCCAACAGGACAAAAACCTGCGCATCTTCGATCCGCGAGCCCAGCTGAGCGCAGTGCAGGTACACCGCACCCATAGTTGGACAGTTGAGTCAAAGGGGCATGTTAAACTGGCAACCAAGGAGTGGAAGGTCTGAGAGGTTGTTGCTGCTCAGGGCAGTGCGTGTGTGTGCGCGTGTGTGTGCGCGCGTGTGTGTGCGCGCGTGTGTGCACGGGTGTGTGCGCGCGCGCGTGTGTGTGCACGCGTGTGTACGCACGTGCACGTGTGTGTGCGTGCGTGCGTGTGTGCGTGCGTGTGTGTGTGCGTGCGTGTGTTCGCGCGTGTGTGTGTGTGTGTGTGTGTGTGCGCACACGTGTGTGTGTGTGCGTGTGTGTGTCTTGGGTGTGTACTGAATCCAACACTATTTCCAGCTTTATCACCAACCCTGGCCTCAGATATCCCACATGACAAAATTTCACACTAATTTAGCATGTCCAACCCACCTAGATATGGTCTTCAGGTCTGTCTGAATATCAAAGCCAGGTGTATTCTGTTAGAGGTGTATCTCGTCAGGAGCAGGATGGAGTTCACCCCACACCCCTCACCTTCCCTTGCTCCGCATTGGTCACTCTTGCTCCTCCACCCAATCAGAGAGCTAGATGAGGCAGATCATTACCGTGTCGCAGCCTGTTCCCTCCGGCTTGCACACTAATTCCCATTCCAATATCCTGTGCTGTTTTAAACCATGAGAAATGTGTGAAGAGGCCCCACAGGCAGCGGTGTGGCCGTGAACCCTTCAGAGGCGTCAGTGGTGGGCTGGGCCGGATTAATCACTGCTAATGAGCGTATCGGGAATGGGGAAGTGGAGTGGGATCAGGACGCCACCACAGACCAAACATTCCCAGCCTCCTGAGATGGGGTGCGTACGGGCCCCTCGTCTGGCTTGTAATCTAGGTTAGGCAAATAAAGCCCCACCAAAATCAACATGGGGGATTAAGCATTAGCCTTCTCCCTTCTGGGTTAATGTTTGGAGGTGTGTGCGGAGCTCTGGCGCTTTTGTGAAAAGGGTTAGTATCTGGAGCCGATGGTGCTGAAGCTGATAGCGGTAGCTGTCTTATCGTCTACACACACACGCGCACACACACGCGCTCACACACACACACTCACATACAAGTTTCACGTTTGGTTTATTTGTCACATACACAGTCATACACAGTACAACCCGCAGTGAAATGGTTGAGTGCTCTGTCCAAACTGAGAAAAAAGAAAACAGGGGTGCATAGAGAAATATATATTCTATATATGTACAAAAATATATTAACAATGTATGTACAATATATGTATATTATGTTTATATACACAATGTACAATATGGTCTTTGTTCACCTTTTTGAATAGAAACACTGACTTACTGTGGACTGTTTTGCTGTTAAATTGTCTTTATTCCCTGGCTTTTACCTTTCTAAAATCAGCACACTCTCATTTTGCAGTATAAGTGACTGTTACACTGCAGTAAGCACGGTTGTTTTGAATTAGACGAAGCAGCTAGTCAGGACTGGGGCTACGGAGTCTTTTACTGTAGTCTTCAGTGATTGGTTTTCATAAACTCAACAGTGTAGATGGAAACCAGCTCTGTGGCACACCTTTGTACTGGCAGCACAGACCATAAATGACAGACCTGTGTCCTGCTCTGCTGTATCACTCGGGGAAGCGCTGGGCTGAGTGATCACACTTAACTCCGTGCATTCCAGCCTAAGAGTGAGCGGAACGGGTGGGGAATTCCATGCATCTGAGTCAAATAAGCCTTGACAGGGAGAAAAGTTCTTACTCCATATCCCATATCTCCCCCTCCCCTTTCCTGCACTGAGTGTGTAAGTCTGCCTCTGCCTGTAATCCCTGCTGGATTTCCATATTTGAGGGCTAAGCTTTGCTGCCACGCCCATTAACAACACATTCGCACGAGTGCTTTGTAACCAGGACCAATCCAAGCTGCAGGCCTGATGAGCCGTGGAATTGCCCCACCCTTGAGGTCGGGAGGGCGCGTGCGTGCCGCAACCCCGGACGGCGCAGCCGCTCTCGTTCTGCTGTTCTCAATCTCGTTCTCGTTCTCGGACCTCGTGAGACACAGCCATTTGTCGTCACGGAGACGGGCCAACCCCCCCCCCCCCCCCCCCCCCGGCTTACACTCAGGCGTGTTACCAAAGATGTGCAAAAAATAAGAAACATGTCCTTTTGGCATGAGGCCTGACCCGGGCTTGCCCTCGGCGCTGAGACAGGCAGGTAGGGCAAAAATAGAAGTTAAGTGTAGCTCTGAGTGTGGCGTGTTTACAGGAAGAAGAGAAGCTGCGCTGCTCGGGGCACGCGGCCAGAGCTGAATCTGTAATCAGGGTGTGTTCAGGAGCTCGTCTGTATTTGGGTAGCTGCCATGCTGCAGGCACACGTGTACGTTTTCGGAGGGAATGCTACTGCGGATGCCTGACATTTCCTCCGTGGCCCAAAACTCCGCTTTTAGCAGAAAGGCCGGGACGGAGTGGAAGGAGGCGTGGGGCCGCCGAGGTGCGCCTGGCAGAAAAGAGGAGACGTGTGCATGTCTTTTTGCCTCCACGTATGTTTGTTTGTGTGTGCGTGCTTTGAATGACAGAAATTACAGAGCTGAAAATACTCCTCATAGTTTGGGGCCCCGAGCTGCCTCTGGCTTTTGGCTGCAGAGATGGAGAGATGTGGTCCCTGGCAGCAGAGGGAGACAGGAAGGAGAATATTTTCTGGACTTGCGGGCCAGAGTCCAGATTTCTTGATTCTGCCGTTGACTTTTGCTGCTTTCAGTGAAATTAGAGAGGCCCTCGGTTTGGAGCGCAGACAGGGAAATAAAAGGAGCGGGGACGAAGAAAAACACGCGGGACAGACCGAGCGACTGCACACTTGGACATCCAGTCTGAAAGCAGAACACTGCTGGGGTGTCGTTTGGCACATGTGGGTCCCGGTCTGGCTCAAGGGGCCAGCCAGTGCCCGCTATATGTTAGTACTGGAACATGCGTGCTTGAGCTCCTGAACTCACTGCCAAGCCATATGTGAGCTAGCTGAGTGGAGGGCCGTGTGTAGGGTAGTGGGTCTCAGGAAGGTAAAGGCAAACGACTGGAGAAACCAGTAAAGTTGAGAGGGGGATTCATCCTCCTTCTCTCTCAAATTTATGCCTTGGCAAGCCATTTGTGTTGGACAGTAAAACAGTCCAGCTTACTTGATTCAATATCATGATGTCTGTCCTATAGTGATGCCCTATAGTGACACACACACACATGCACGCACATTTACATACACACACATTCACCAGCCACTTTATTAGGTACACCTGTTTAACTGTTCATTAATGCAAACATCTAATCAGCCAAACACATGGGAACAATTCAGTGCATTTAGGCATGTGGATATTGTCAAGGCAACCTGCTGAAGTTCAAATGGAGGCTCATAACAGGGAAGAAAGGGGATTTAAGAGAATGTGGCGTGGTTGTTTGTGCTAAACAGGCTGGGCTGAATATTTTAGAAATGCTTTGCACTTTGATCGCACAGCTGAGGAAGGACCTCTGTCGGAAACATCTTGTCTCTCTGGAAACTCTGTGTACTTCACTACAATTTGAGTCTTCCTCAGAGTTCCGTTGCCATGGACTGAAGTGGAACACATCGCTGGCTGCTGTCTGCTCACAGCTTGCAGGCGGCATTCCTAGAGACGTGGGCTCTGCTTCATCCTAACAAAACCGTACGTGGACTCCCTCCCTCGTAACGAAGTGTGTTTAGACCGCAGGAATGTTCAGCCCTAACGCTGCGCTCTACAACGTCAACATTGTGAAATATGAAATTGCAACTGTAAAGCTGCTAGGTGTCACCTAGCCAAAAAAATGACATCGTTTTATGCAAAGGCCTACGTCAGATCCTGATCCCGTGTGAGATGTGGGTTGTTGGTATCTCAAAAAGTTTGTTTCATGGTGATCCCCAGACTACGGTTTGGATCCGCGATGCGCAATCTCACGTTGTGAATACAAGACAACACTGTGTCCATAGCGACCACTCACTTGTTCTGTTGCTGATGGTGTTTGAAATGGTGCAGGCCGGCACAGGGGCGTGTGACTGGAGTCCATCGCTCTTCATAACTGTAAACATTTCAGCGGCGAAACACCCCCTCCTCAACCCCGAGCCTCACCCCGTGTTGACAGGGCCTATGTGCAGCCCACGCAGAGGAGTGACTTGACAGCCCCGTGCAGTCTGATTAACCTCTGACAGCCCATCATAAACACACTGTGTGCAACTACCTGGGGAGGTTGTGTTAATTCTATAATACTCTTTACATGTGAGCCATCAGTCTGAAAATCTTTTTGCAACAGCCCAAGTGCCAGATGTTCCGACGTTCTTTCTGTTCCAAAAGGTCTGTCGAAATGTTCTTATCACCACCCACTGTAAACAATTACCTCTGGATAGAGGATGATGATGATTCTTTTTGTGTTTATGACTGGATAGAAACCATTTTGGAGAGATGATGTTTATTTTTGGCCGGGCTGTTGAACCGACCGCTGCATGCGTTATGAGTGAGTGTGCGTGGGAGTGGGAGCGAGGTAGGAGGAGCAGGCCTTGGATGCGTTCAGCACAATGGAAGTCTGGACGTGGGACAAGCGTAGGATCTCCCAGCAGGCCTAAGCTCTCCTGCGGGACGTGTCGTCCAGCACAGTCGGACGTGTGCGTTAATCCCTCGCAGGTGAGGCGTGCAAACCTTGATGAAGTGGGCGAGGGTGGCCCTTCCCGGAGCTGCCGTTCGCTCTTCCTGCGTCCTGACTCAGAAACGTCCTGTGGGCTCAACTGGTGACTCCCTCCCCAGTTGTGGCCTCATTTCGAGGCGCCAACAACCCATGAGGCCCCGATGCTTGTCATCTGCCCGTCGAGGGCAGCTGCTCTCCAGAGGGCACGCTACACCTCGCAACGGCTGCTGCACGTTACGGATTCAGGAAGCAATATGAAAAAGATTTTCCAGAGTGACAGAATGGATATGCTTTCTTGCTTTCACTACATAGAATCACATGGCAAGGCCTGGCTTGCACCGATGTCGAAATATGTTTTCGATTGAGGTTGTTTCTGATTTTATGCGCAGCCAGGCTGTAATTCATGAACCACCTGTGCTCAGTGCACCAGAGAATCAGCTTCACACACTCCAGGACCCAGCTGTCCACCTTTCAACAGCCAAAGGCTGTCCCCCCGTGCACGGCCAGTGGACGGCTGTGTTTGTGCATTTTGAGTCCTTGTGACAGGGAAAGGAGGCTGACCCAACAAGGAATCCCGCGTCCCGGACCTGGAGACGGAAGGCTGAGTGGAGAAGCGCCCCGGGAGCGAACGTCAAGCAAGAAGAACGGTGATGAGAGGCTGGGAGAGTTTCACTGGCGCTGTGTTAATGAGTACAGAAGGGTATGCAGCATATGTGTGTGTGTGTGTGTGTGTGTGTGTGTGTTTGGTGTGAGGTGCAGAAGAGAGTGCCAGCTGGCAGTGTGAGAGCCCCACACGTGTGTGTTTTGGAGTCTCTTTAGTGGGGACCCTTACCCAGGCCCCATTCCATTTCCAGCTAATTAGATGAGCGCGCACACATGGGTGACACCTGGAGACAGAATGGCAGCGAAGGCAGCACGCACCCCCCTGGCTCTGCAGTGCTAGGAGAGTCCCCTGTTTTCTGACTGGCTTGTGATGTGGTGAGAGAGGATCCATCGCGTTTGAGACTTTGCTCGACCTTCAAAGGAGGTCTAAGGGACGAGAGGGACCAGCGATAGCTGCGGTCAGCTTCCCGGACAGATGCGTCCAGCTCCAGTCTGGCTTCCAAGGTGCTATCCCACCGGAGAGGCCGTGCCACTCTTTCCTTTTCTCCTCATTGGCAGAGACTCCCGGTTTCCCTAGCAGGGGTTTAGCTGAGCTCAGGGAAACGAGCTCCGTTCGCTCTCTGCCTTTCCCAGGGAGCTCGGCACTTCACGGACAGGACTGCTGAAGCGCTGGGGAGGGCCATTGGATCGTGTACACGCCGCCTGGAGCAAATTAGAGGACGAGGAAGATCTGGCTTGACGTGCCGAGAGACCGAGTGTGTGGGAAAGGATGCACGTGCTTGATCTCTGCAGTCTTGTGTGGTTTGGGTAGTGACACCTCATTCACATGCCTTACTTTGCACATGTGTTGCTGCAGGTCATTGACACTGCTAGATGCTTCTGTTTGTGTTTGAGTGTGATTGTGTTGGTGCAGCTGTCCAAAAGGTGTGTGTGTGTGTGTGTGTGTATGGTACTGAGTGTCACGGTTGTGAATCAAAAAAGTTTGATATA
Organism: Electrophorus electricus; assembly: GCF_041902795.1. NCBI lineage: Eukaryota > Metazoa > Chordata > Actinopteri > Gymnotiformes > Gymnotidae > Electrophorus > Electrophorus electricus. The sequence goes on from NC_137499.1 coordinate 30,113,153, forward strand.
TGAAAAGTTTGAGACTGAAATATGACTAGAGTCATACATATATAAAATACATTCAGGATGCAACTATTTTGTCAATTTCTTTATAATTAAATATATGTACGCTGCTGGTGGTCATTATTTTTCAGTATGAAATGACCTAACTTCTACCAGCTGTCCATTAAGATAATTAGATGATGGATGAACGTATGGATGAACGAAATGGAACACATGGACATATTTCAGGGCATAGTGGGTCTAAGAGTAGAATCCAGCATGGATTTAAGACTAGTCCCTATGCCAGGACTAGAAACCCCCAAAGCAGAGCTCCACACTCCCTCCTGCTAATGAAACAGAAGCCAGCCTTTCCTGTGTACGCTGGGTGAACCCCTGTAGACCAACTTGAATGTTTCATTGAATCAAGCACACATATCCGCCAGCAGTTTTTTTTTACGCATGCCGGTCTAATAACAGCAGCACCAGGGGGTTAGCAGCAACTCGGCGCACACGCACGCACACACAAAAAAATGTGTGCCGGTCTGCAGTTTTGAGCATCAAACATGCCGACCAACCCACTCAACACAGGCCCTTTTGTCTGGGTGGCCCCGCCCCTCTGCGCGGGTTAGAGAAGTGGCGATGCAGGTGGGCCTGGCAGTCCCCGCACCGTGTCGCAGCTCTCATTTCCCCTCCACTGTGGAGCCGTCTGTGTGCGAAACACTATCCCATCATCCCCAGCTCCTCTCCGTCCCGCGCTGCGTGCGCTCAAAACTAAAGCCTCGGCCCAGCATGGTGGGCACAGTGTGGTTGCATTCAGGAAGTCCACGCTGTTGCCAGGCACCCTCCCGCCACACCGGCACACACGTCCTACGTCCAGCCCGGGGACAACTCAGGGACGGGACGAGGCAGGAGGGTCCGCGCCGGCGCCGGGGTCAAGGTTCCGCAGCCGCTGGCACAAGCGATGGCCAGGCGGAGAGACACCACCCGGCTCACTGATGGGAACCAGCCAGTCCAGGTCCTTTTAGAAGCAGCAAAAGGTTTTTAAAAAGTTTAGGGACTTTTCCATTCCAGAAAAGATCCTGGCCTGGTTAAACCATAATGTTTATAGAAGACACGCAATGAGAGAATGCAGAGTGATTAGTGGTTCAGCTTTCCTTAGAATGCAGTATACGGTGCCAGCCTTATAGTTATTGAGGTCCAAATATTCCTCATATCAAATATTCCTAGTTAATCAATGCTAATGCGGCCCAGGACTGCTTGAATACTTGTTCCCTACTAGTTAGTTTTCCTTGTTAATTCCCACTTAGCATCTTTCAGGTTTTATGGGTATCCACAACACCGGTCTCAGGCTGGTGCTGAATAGCAGGATTCTACCAGCTCATGTCCGTGTTTCCTGCGTGGATTCATCACAGCTCTGATTTGAGCCTCACGCTGTTTAGAAACTCCTCTGTGAAGCGGGAACAGAGAAATAAGAGAGGAGCATGGCAGTCACTGCTGTGGTCTGTACCTGCCTGAATTTCTGGGAACCTGGTCTCAGTTAACTGGGCACTGCTGCTCTGAGCACCCAGCTGCTGCTGTGGTGTGTGATCAACGTGCAAGCTTGTGAGGTGTTTTATTTTTATATATATATATATATATATATATATTTTTGTATATTTGTTATGAATAGCACATCTGTATTTCTGCAGTGAACCTCTCAGAGTGGATCTGGGGCAGCAGTATGTGAGGAGGAGGCAGCAGTTCTTTGAAGGCCGAGGCTCTTATGTGGCTAGAGGCGAATTAAAACCAGCTAAGCATAACACTTTCAATTACGAAAGAGCTGTAAATGACAAAACACACTGGAGAGCTATGACATGCTGCCAGGGGCATTTCTCTCTCTCTCTCTCTCTTTCTCCTTTCCCTATCCACATAGGGCCCGACTTATGAAAACCAGAACCCAGCAGATGTGGTGAACTGCAATGTGGTGAACCGATCCCTCTCAACCCCCGCAGTTCACGATCCAGGGACCAAATGTCTGTCTGTCATTCCGGTCTTTTCCATTCGCTGCTCGGATCTTTTTGCTTCGTCCTCGCACTCTTCTCCTTTTTCAAGTCACTGCTCTGTTTAAAGGGATGAAGGCTCTTCCCCACTCCAGTGGACCAAAGCCTTTCAGTGAAACCAATGACCTGCACTGGCGTAACCCAAATCCACCCGCACGCTGCTCACCCCGAGGCCTTTGCCCCCGGGGCGTAGCTCTCTGGAGACCCGCGGCTGCCTGTGGAGGCGACCGAGCGCCCGGCCGCCTCGCCGCATCTGCCTTGGCCCAACCACAACCACGCTGGCTCTGCACAAGGAGGCAGGACAATTAGTGTGGGGCAGAATAATGACAGACTCCCGGACTGCCTCTGCCGCAAGGCAATTAAAGCCATTTGCAGGCTCCTGCTGTGCACCGGCGGGTGACACCATGCCACTAGCCCCTAAGAGAGCAGCCTGCGCTGGAGTCCGAACCAATGCAGAGATGGGAGTGTGTGTTTATGTGGCTTTTTATATCTGCTTGTATGAGATGCACTTTCAAAACGTGAAACACAAAACCGGCTGAGACCGGTCACTTTTTTTGCTTCTTCGTTATAACTTCCTTGCAGGCTGGTCGTGCTGAACAGAATGAGAGCACTGTATTTAAATGGTTTTTTTTTAAATGTTTTTAATCTTATTTCTTATTTTGAAACCAGCTGGCCACTGCAGATGGTGTTACGGGAGTCCAGGACAAGCCAGAGCAATCGAACACTGCTGCCTGTGGCTTTTTCGTGAATCACTGCGAGTTTGGCCATCTCAGCCTCCTAATGGTTTTTACACCCTGCCGATTTGCTCCAGCCAAACTCAGGGCCTGGATTAGATTACTGCCCGGATTAGATCACCACTCCGTTTTAGATATAACAGATCCGCAAAATTCCGGACCTCCTCGCCACGTGAACACAATGTTCCCACTGGCAAGGTGGCGTCCGTATGTTGTTGCTTGATGGGTGCTGAAATGCAGCCTGTAAATAAGGCCGAGCTCACGCTAAAGGGATAACTCTGACAACCTCATGCTCTCCTTCTCAGGGGCTCCCTCTGTACTCATACTGCATGTACCCGTGCACCCCCTGGCCTGACCCGGGTCTGCTGCGTTGTGAAAACACCAACGGCCTGTTTCTGAGAAATCCGTGTCAGACATCCATGATTTACAGTTCTTTCTCCCTCCTGCTGGAATAGGTTATCAGAGGGCATGACCACCCCATACCATCAACACTTGGGGGGGGGGGGGGGGGGTGGCGGCACAAAAAACCAAGTGTTCTACAGTCATCTCTCTCTAACACACACACACACACACACACTCGCAGGCTTCTGTAATGATGAGAGGAGAGTCAGAGCAGACGTTTGTAAGACGTGTGCCAGGCTCTGAAAGCCAACACCGGTGAGAAAGCTGCTGAGTGACTGATAGAGACAGCAAGAGAGCACCTCTGCACCTGCCATATATATGTATTCTAAAACACTGAGCTTACACAGTCTGTCTGTCTGTCCACATCTACTCCTTGAACTACAGTACATATATACTGTGTGTGTGTGTGTGTGTGTGTGTGTATGTATATATGTATGTATATATAACGCGTGCGTGTGTGTGTGTGTGTGTGTGTGTATAAAATCTGATGACTGGCTGACTCGCTTGCATCTGTCTTTGCATGTTATTCCAGACTGGCACAATCATGTTGAGATCAGGGTTCTTATCATCTGCTGTAGGGCTCCCTGTTTTACTTTTTGCTGGAGATTCTTTTTGACTTTGGCCATGTGTTTGGAGCCATTGTTATGCTGCAGAGTGAAATCTGCACATATTTCTCTGCAGTGAATGGGCCATTAATTTTGACATTAATCAACTATATTTACAGAAATACAGCCCTAAACCTGCAGGGAACCTCCACCGTACTTCACTGTTGGGTGCAGACATCCATGTAGCACTGTCCAGCCCTAATGGGCAAAATGCCTTCTGTTGGAACCAGAAATGTCAAATTCTGGCTCACGAGTCCAGAGCACCTGCTGCCATTGTACCGCACCCCCAGCGCTTGGGTTTGTGTGTGTATGGGTGAGTCGCATGGCTTTGTTTTGTCCATCTGACCCATGGCCTTTTGGTCACAACTCTTCCATGAAGATCACTTCTGACAACACTTCCCCCGGACTGGAGGTGGGTGCATCAGGGTTCCCGGTGGCCTTCCTTCTCCCGGTGGTGCTGCACATCGTCTGATCTGGAAGAGAAGTAAGCTTCTAAGGCTTCTGCACATGGTCTCTGTGGCCAACCACCATGTTTCACGTCCTCAGCTTTGCCTGTTTGTTTGTACTTGAGCAAGTGAGTTTGCATAGCACATCTGGAAAGGCCCGTCTGCTGTGAAACGTCTGCGCCGGAGAGGCCTTGCTCCGGGAGGACGAGCACTCCGCGTCTTGTTACTGCAATCACTCTCGCTACCACACACGCGCCTGTTTAGTGTGGTTGTCCCTCACCCTGGTTTATTCCCTCTACATAGCTGCTTTTTTTTTAATAACCTTAACTCAATTTGAACATAATGTAATTGATATTTAGCACCTGGACGATATATCTGTTCAAACATGCACTCGGCTGTATGTCCACAAAGACCTGACATTTTCATTATTTGGAAAGTGGTCCGTTTCTTGCTGTTTTTTAACACAGAAAAATCCCCTAACGTACAAGACTTAAAATACCACAAAAATAAAAAAATAAATAAATAAATAAAAATAGATAGAGAGATATATATTGTACATTTTATATATTTTATATATATATATATATATATATATATATATATATATATATATATATATATATATATATATATATATATACTTTCTCACACCTTCTTTTCTCTTTTCTTTCTCCTGCTTTCCTGCTATTCATTTTCATTCCTGTTTTTGATTGCTCTGTTTCATTTGCTGTTCTTCCTTGCCGAGTGCGGGTGCTGACGTCATTCGTGGTTAGCGGCTGTGCTGCGATTGATCATTAAGCAAGAGCCCAGCTGTTTGGGACCCGACCCTCGTGGCCAGATAACTCGGGCCTGTAATCGATATGAACCTTCCTTTTCGTTCCTTCTTTCTTTCTGTTTTTTTTTTTTTTTTGGAAATACTGTATTTATGAAAAATTAATTTCTTTTCCATAAGATCTATTTCCCTTTCCCTGAGTACTGAACAGTTCACCAGTCCGCTGACACAAAGAGTAGATTGTGGCTTTGGCGATTTACTTCTGCTTGTGTATGTGCCAGCCTGCAGGATGCGAGAGAGTGGGTGCGTCGGCAGGATTACGTCTGAGCCTAGCATTCACCTTCCTCATTTTCTCCATCGCTGTCTTCATGTTTCATCCCCGCCCCTCACACCCACTTTCAACCTGGTTCCCAGGAAGTCTGTGGGGAGATTCTGTAAAAAAAAAAAAAAAGAAAAACAAATTTAACAACAGTGTGAAAGCTGAAAGAGTAGGGATGGAAAACATGGACAAGCCATTTAGAAATGATGCTATATTAAACTTTAGGCTAACAGGACATGCTGAGTAGTCCCTCTTCAAGGACTTGTGGTCAGTGGAACTTGGTGTTTTTCTTTTTCATATCATTTCACGATTTTGCATTCTAGTCCTTCTGCACGATGCACGCACATAAACAAACAGGTTGAACGCACACGTGTCCCAAGCCCTTGAGCTCAAAGAAAGCAACTTAAGACCTGGCCTGAGTTCCTCAGATACTGACCCTGGCTTGTTTGCGACTGTGCTCTTGGTCGTATTTGTGTGCACTCTTAAGTGCACAAACATCTGCACTTAAAGCATGACTACCGCACTGGCAGTACCCACCACACAGAGAGGCTGACGGTGCAGACCACTGTTTCCACAGCTGTGTGGCGTGGTTCCAGGGGCCCTGGGTTGAGCTCTGGCTCAGGTCGGCAGGTATTTTCTAAGCCATCTCTCACCTCTTAATTTTGTTTTTCATGAGGCTGAGAGGGATTGTTTTGGGAAGGAACCATCAGGCAGAGGTTGATCGCAGATTAGGCGCACCAATCAGATCTAAGGGATCTAAGGGATCTAAGAGGGGTTTTTAAAAAAAAGAAAAGTAGTAGAAGGCTAAAAAATGAAAGCGCTAAGCATATGGTTCGAGGTTCATTTCTCCCTTTTTCTCATTCTGTCTCTTCTACTCTATTTCTCCAATCCAGCTGCTGTACCAGTAAAAATGCAGTGGAATCGGAGGGTGGTGGGGGGAATGAGAACGGTTTCTTGTTATAAAAAATCGAGCATAAAAACAGGTTTGAGTGAATTAGTGCAGCCACAAATGGAAAACGAGGTCAGAAATTCTGTGTCATATAGATTAAAGGAAAAGGGCATAAACCTTGATTAGAAGCAAGCAGGAATAGGAGAGAGGGCTGAGTCATGGAGAAAAGGGCAAAATGAAGTACAGGTGGAAGAAGAGCGTGGAAGAAAACCAGTAGAAGCAGTGCTGGCCAGTAATCAGGCCAAATCCCTGTTCAGGGGCAGGAAAAAAACACTTTAATCAAGGCACAGATCAGTTTAATTAGCCCTGTTCTGGCAAGAAGCTCTGTCCAAAGTGGTTGCCTCCAGAACCATTCAGCTCGTGTTACAACCGGAACAGCCACCGGATCCAGCTGGAAAATGCCTCAAGGAATGCGAGGGGACCGGCGGGCTGAGCTGCTGAAGAAAACAGGTATGCAGTTCCAAGTGGCTTTGATGGAGATCAGCGGGAGGACGATGGATGCGGCTGGAAAAGTTATGAGCAAAGTGGGATGGATACGCAGGAGGGAAAATATGAACTCGTGGCGAGCCCCAAATAGCCGAGGCCTCCACTCTCTTACTGTCTTCCGCCATGACGCTTCACGAGATGTGTGAGGGAGCAGGGGGTGATCGTTCCCATATGTGCCTATAGACACCTGATATTTCTCCCAGTGGGTGGATCAACATTCCCTGTCAGTGACACAGATGTGCTCTCCATCTGTTTAACCTCCACATATGAATGTGAAAAATGGAGTGTATCAAGGTGGCAGTGTGGGTCCTGCTCTATTTTCATTGGAAGCCTTTGTATTTGGAACATCTGTGTGTGACATTTCTGGAGTTGGTTTATTTATTTATTTATTTATTTGAATTTTTATTTTTATTTTTTGAATTTCCCTATAATGTCTTTATCATTATAATATTTATATGCTAGATTCTTCTGGGCCTATTGACAAGAACCTGCTAATGGTTTCTTATACATGCATTGGCTTTGATCTTAGTTCTGTTGCTTTCTTTCCATGTCTTTCAGAAGGATCAAATATGATTTTGCAAATCAGAACGTTTTCATCTGAACTTCTTCATACAAAACATTCTCCTTCCCTTTCTCTTTCTGTGTTGCTCTGAACTTAAACCTCTGTGCTTTGGTTCTCCTTCTAAAAAAAGCATTGTGTTTCCTGTTGTCATTTCTCACACATGTATGGGTGTGTTTGCATCTCTGTGTCTGTCTCTCTGGCACTGGTGTCTGGAGTTCAGTGTTTGTACGGAAGTGTGCATATGCCTTTTGTAGTGATGCACAGTAAAGGTAGAAAAAATGCAATAAGGCCGTTTTCCATCCACAAAGACTATGCATGCACAGGCATTCCCTGTCTTTCACATGCAGTGACCTGTCCAGTACTGGAAAACTATGGCGAGAACAGCAGTGAATGCAGCCTCGCTCCCTTAGGAGGGTGAGGATTTGTTTGGGAGCGGGAACCAAGCTGTATGATAGGTGCGCCCCTTCACTGTGCCTCTCTTTCACTCTCTCTCCTTTCTCTATCTTTCTTGTTCTTCCCCCCCCCACCATCCTTCCAAAATGTATACTGATGACCTCATCATCAAAGGTTTGCATCTGCCCACCAACCACACAGTCCAATCACTAGTGGTGACCTTAGCTCTCACTGTCAGATCTATAGAAAGCTGGAACATGCATGTCACATATGCTCTGTGTCATTTTAGCTTTGTTTAATTGGTTCAGATCAGTTTGCTGCCCAAACACCAGGCAAGAGGATCTGACCTATATTGCTCCACCCACAGCAAATCCTGGGCCTTGGCGCTGTGCCATGCTAGGCTGGGTTTGCATCTCCTTCACTTGAATAGTACCATTACATAATCGTCTCCTCAGTCAAGATGTGTTTGCGCTCACTCCTCTCTTAACAATCGGCCAGAGGTCGTCGTTAAGGAGGATGAGGCACTTTTATTTGGAGACACTTAAGTGAAAAATTTCTCCCGTCTCCTCACCCTGCCCACTCTCCCTGCTCTGCGTGGGCCGGCCCGGCCCTAAGCATGTGGAGAGTTGTTATAGAATGGGGAAGCACCGTCGCTCACCTCTGCGTGTTTTTGTTTCCAATTCCAAACGCGTTTGTTGCTTAGCGGCCAGTCTTTCGGGGGGGGGGGGGGGGGGGAAGGGGGGGTTGGAGCAGGGGGCAGCGCGTCCTAATCCAGAGTGAGTCAGCTCTGTTTACGACTCTCTGGCGATCAGTGCATTTTCTTTTAGCCACCTGTCGGTGAGCTCGGCAGGGCAGGCCGAGGTACCGACGTCACTGCCGCGCCGCGGCCTACCCCAAGACGAGCCGGAGAGAGGCGGGCTGTGCCGTCTCCGCCGCTCCACGGAGAGCACCTGGGTGGAGAGGAGACGCATGTGCTGGGGCTCGGGGAGTTCTGCTACATCTGCTTCGCTCCTCATTTGGCTGTGACTCCTTACATTCGGGTTTGATCTATGGTGCTTTTGGGGCCCAGACCCAGCTTGCGCGCATGCCCCCTCGCAGCTGCCCGGCCAGCTCCCGAGCTACCTGTCACTGACATCCTGCGCCTCCAGAGACGGGATGTTTATTCTGGATGCGGGTGGATTATCAAGCATTGCAACTGGACACACGTGTATGCCATCTTGCACACCAAAGCTTGGAAACGTTTGATTATCTTCCAGGAAATTATTATTATTTTTTGTCTCTGAATGGTGACCAGATTTAGAACAAAATTCCGTGCGTCCCTGTATTGCTTCTTGGTGCCTTTGATAAAAGAAGGATAGACAGCGTGAGCTATGTCCCCTCAGAGAGACGTATATTATGGATTGTCCTTTTGACATCATGCCGTTGTAGAGGTTTTACGCATGGCGTGTGTACACATAGGAAAAGTGCCTCATTAGATTTACTGTAGCCACAAAATCAGACCCAATCCCACATGGATCCCAAACCCAGTTAGCTCCGAGGGTTTTGGAGCTTGTCCAGTATGACATTCTCACTGTCTTATGGGCTTACTGCAGGTAATTAGGCCAGGCTGGATCACTGGGTCGGTGCCTGATTCAAGCGTGTGTAGCGTGACTCGTACAGGGAGACGGAGAGGACAGATAAGATTCCATTCCCCTGAAATCAATGCTTCCAACACTTGATGTCCCCACCCAACCCCCTGTAGACACCAACCCAGTGCAGGCTGTCAGCTCAGCCTTCCACCAGCCAGCTCAGTGTCCTGCCTCCAAGTGTGCGAAACATCAGGCTCTCACTGAAATAGTTTAGCTATCAATCTGCCATTGGAAAGCTTGGTGGACGTGTGTCTCTGGGTGTGTGCGTGTGACCTCAGAGCGGGACTTGGTGTCTCCCCGTGTGTAAAAGGCTTGGTGTGATGACGACTATTGGTGAACACTGGTGGATAGTAGATGAGCACGTGCGTTTATTGCACCTTCTGTACTACAGCGTAAGTGATGTAGGGGGGAAATGGGCTTTTGATTAGACTCTGATAGGTCACGTGTAGCTCTGCGTGCTTTCGGTTCCTTTTTTTTTTTCCTGTTTTCGTCTCCCTCCTTCCCTCTCTCTCTCTCTCTCTCTGTCTCTCCCTCTCTCTCTCTCTCTGTTCCTCTCTTCCTCTCACTCTCTCTACCCATATCTCTCTGTATCTCTCTCTCTCCCTCTCTCTTTCTCTTTTTCTCTGTTCCTCTCACTCTCTCTACCTATATCTCTCTGTATCTCTCTCTCTTTCTCTGTCTCTCTCTCTCTCTCTACCTATATCTCTCTGTATCTCTCTCCCTCTCTCTCTTTCTACCTATATCTCTCTGTATCTCTCTCTCTCTCTCTCTCTCTCTCTCTCTCTCTCTCTCTCTTTTTCTCTGTTCCTCTCATTCTCTCTACCTATATCTTTCTGTATCTCTCTCTCCCTCTCTCTCTCTCTCTTTCTCTGTTCCTCTCACTCTTTCTACCTATATCTCTCTGTAGCTCTCTCTCTCTGTCTCTCTCTCTTTTTCTCTGTTCCTCTCACTCTCTCTACCTATATCTCTCTGTATCTCTCTCTCTCTCCCTCTCTCTCTCTCTCTCTCTCTTTCTCTGTTCCTCTCTCTTTCTACCTATATCTCTCTGTCTCTCTCTCTACCTATATCTCTCTGTATCTCTCTCTCTCTCTCTCTCTTTTTCTCTGTTCCTCACTCTTTCTACCTATATCTCTCTGTATCTCTCTCTCTTTTTCTCTGTTCCTCTCACTCTCTCTACCTATATCTCTCTGTATCTCTCTCTCTCCCTCCCTCTCTCTCTCTCTCTTTTTCTCTGTTCCCCCCTCTCTCTCTCTGTCTCTCTCTCTCTTTTTCTCTGTTACTCTCACTCTCTCTACCTATATCTCTCTGTATCTCTCTCTCTCTCTCTCTCTTTTTCTCTGTTCCTCTCACTCTCTCTACCTATATCTCTCTGTATCTCTCTCCCTCTCTCTCTCTCTCTCTTTTTCTCTGTTCCTTTCACTCTCTCTACCTATATCTCTCTGTATCTCTCTCCCTCTCCCTCCCTCTCTCTCTCTCTCTTTTTCTCTGTTCCTCTCACTCTCTCTACCTATATCTCTGTATCTCTCTCTCCCTCTCCCTCTCTCTCTCTTTTTCTCTGTTCCTCTCACTCTTTCTACCTATATCTCTCTGTATCTCTCTCTCTCTCTCTCTCTCTCTCTCTTTTTCTCTGTTCCTCTCACTCTCTCTACCTATATCCCTCTCTCTCTCTCTTTTTCTCTGTTCCCCTCTCTCTCTCTCTCTGTCTCTCTCTTTTTCTCTGTTCCTCTCACTCTCTACCTATATCTCTCTGTATCTCTCTCGCTCTCTCTCTCTCTATCTTTTTCTCTGTTCCTCTCACTCTCTCTACCTATATCCCTCTCTCTCTCTTTTTCTCTGTTCCCTTCTCTCTCTCTCTCTGTCTCTCTCTTTTTCTCTGTTCCTCTCACTCTCTCTACCTATATCTCTCTGTATCTCTCTCTCTCTCTCTCTCTCTCTCTCTGTTCCTCTCACTCTCTCTACCTATATCTCTCTGTATCTCTCTCTCCCTCTCTCTCTCTCTCTCTCTCTCTCTGTTCCTCTCACTCTCTCTACCTATATCTCTCTGTATCTCTCTCTCCCTCTCTCTCTCTCTCTCTGTTCCTCTCACTCTCTCTACCTATATCTCTCTGTATCTCTCTCTCCCTCTCTCTCTCTCTCTCTCTCTCTCTGTTCCTCTCACTCTCTCTACCTATATCTCTCTGTATCTCTCTCTCCCTCTCTCTCTCTCTCTCTCTCTCTCTCTCTCTGTTCCTCTCACTCTCTCTACCTATATCTCTCTGTATCTCTCTCTCTCTCTCTCTGTTCCTCTCACTCTCTCTACCTATATCTCTCTGTATCTCTCTCTCTCTCTCTCTCTGTTCCTCTCACTCTCTCTACCTATATCTCTCTGTATCTCTCTCTCTCTCTCTCTGTTCCTCTCACTCTCTCTACCTATATCTCTCTGTATCTCTCTCTCTCTCTCTCTCTGTTCCTCTCACTCTCTCTACCTATATCTCTCTGTATCTCTCTCTCTCTCTCTCTGTTCCTCTCACTCTCTCTACCTATATCTCTCTGGCCTTCTCTCTCTGTTCTCCTCTCCTGTGCTTTTTCAGTGATCTGGATTAAAATGCATGACAGAGAGAGAGAATCCATACCCACTGTTGGGAAAAGGCAATGACTGTCTCCCCATCATTTAACATCAGAACTCTTTTCCTGCTGGATAGCATGCAAGTGCTTTGCGGATCCTCTTCCCATCCTATTCCCCCTCTTTCTCGCTTTGTCACCAGGGGTGTATTTAACCCCTCCCTGTAGTGTCAGCACTGTTGGACCAGCTGGTCTTTGTTACCCACTGCCACGTGTTGCCCCGTTTCCCCTGGGCCGACTTGGGGACTGCACTCCCGTAAAAACAACAGCCAGGACTCAGAGGGGATGAGGCTGGCGAGCCGGCGTTCCGTGGAAACCTTGAAACTCTGGGTCCAGCTGGGCGCCACTGTGTCCCAGGCAGCGAACACCCACACCCACACCCACACCCAAACCAAGACCCAGACCCAGCCATCCTGCTTTGGTTTGGCAGCCCTGCTGAACTCGGGGTGCTTTCAACCCACTGTTTCATCTCCTGGCACAAAAAGTGCGCAATCAGGGCTCGGTGGGGCCAGATGTCGTACTTGTCCTGTGTCCAGAAATGGCTGAGAGTCTGACAATGATTGAGCACCAAGTGTCACTCTAGGAAAAACGAAGGATGAAAAATAGATGTGACTTATGGTGTACTGGTGTGTGTGTGTGTGTGTGTGTGTGTGTGTGTGTGTGTGTGTGTGTGTGTGGAATGCCTGCTGCTGCATTCTTCAGGATGGAGGAGTGGTTTTGCCAGAAGGAGTGATCTATAGGATTATGATCTATAGTGATCTATAGGAGTGATCTATAGGATTGTGATCTATAGGTCTGGCTCATCATCTCAGCTAGCTTTCTTTCAATACAGTTTTGCAACAGAAAGATGACCTGTGTGCTCTGTTCACATTGATGACTTGTAAATAATAGGTGCTTTATGATTGAACCCACAACCTGCCAGTTGTTTGCAGGTCCCAAAGTTATTAGAGCTCTGTGAAAAGATATTATTGATTCAGGCAACAAATGGTTATATATGTGTGGAACTCGATTTGAACATGACTTTCATTTTGGAATCCTTGTTTATGTGAAGGTGTTGGTTAAAGTTAAAGGTTGTCAGTTAAAGTTAGTTTACAATTGGTTGGTATTTGCCTGAAAAACTAGTTCTCAGTGTATCAGCCATGTTCAGAGTAGTCATTGGCCCAGGGGCAGAAGCCATGCAGACGTTTACGGTTCTTGATGTTTGAAAATACCAAGGACGATTGTACAAGTCATAGCGTGAGAAGTGTTCTGAGGATGTTTCTGGTGGCAAGAACTATGCAAAGCAGGTTGTGTCTGTCCGTGGACGTCTCTACACAATGCAAAGACGTTTTGTAGACATGGTAGAGAGCAGTTAATGAAGGCATTTCTGAGCAAGGGTTCTGACAACTTGTCAGAATTTCTAGTTCAGGAATGAAGTTTTGTTTACAAAATTAAGAGTGTTATTTTGAAAAGTGAGATGAAATTGCAGACATAATCTTATTTAATTTTATCTTCAGAACCAGACAATAATTGGCCAGAGGTGATGCATTGATCATAGAAATATGGTTGACTACCCAGTAGGAATGACTTCACTCTCTCTCTCTCTCTCTCACACACTCACACACACAGCTTCCTTTCGAAGCATTTTCCTTCATGTATCAATAACAGCCAAGCATGCTTTCCTCAGCATCCTCACAATGTTGTTTTTGTTTTTGACATCGTTATCTATAGTGACATTATTTCAGAGGCGTAGTGATGATTGCAGAGTAATGGATCTGCCTTCTGCTGCGCCAAATATCATCGTTTCCCTTATGCCGACCCCCCCGTTTGTCACAGACATGTTCTGATCTGCTTCTCAACCTCATAAAACCAGATTTAAAGGAGGATAGAAAACAGACTCGTCTTCTTACTCCTGTTTCAGAAGTACCTGTTGTCAGGGTGTCAGTCGTCGCTGTCCACTGAGATTATGGCACTAGTGACCACATTGCTGTCATCGTCCACCATTACCCTGTCCTCTCATCTTGTTCAGTCCCTTACATCCTGCTGAAGGTCGTGTCCGGTGTCCATCTTGTGTTACCCCGAGTGTCTCTTGTTGGCTCTATGTCTCAGTTCCTTCTCTTGTACTTAGAAGTTCACTCATGCATGTCTTTCTCTTCTCCTGTACAGTGTGCTCAAGGCCTTCAGACCAACAGGGACTCCCGCGTACTCTGGGTCAAAGATGACTACATCCTCACTACTGGATTCAACCAGGTAGAGCTGGACCTGTGCCTGTGTATGATTGCATGCAACTTAGGATGGCTTTGAATATAGGCACATCAGGGAAGAGCATTATATAGTACCTTTGTGAACATACACAAATATGTAGTTCATCTTATGTATTTACGTAGGTTGGGCTTTAAGCTCTGTGTGTGTGTGTGTGTGTGTGTGTGTGCGTGTGCGTGCGTGCGTGCGTGCGTGCATGCTCAGCACCGTCAACAGGAGGTGAAGCTGTGGGACACCAGGAGTCTGAACTCCTCTCTGAGCTCTGTGTCTTTAGGGACCTCAAATGGGTGAGTCCCAGCATACAACAGATAGCCTTTGTGTTGTATTGGTGTGTGCGCTGGGGGGGGGGGTGGACTCTTGGTCTTGGGGGGCACACAGTGCGTTGGGCTTGGATTAGGGAAAAAGACTCCTCTTGCATGTGTGTGCGAATGTGTTTCTACACAACACACGCATGTGAAAGCCTGTTTTTGAGGGCAGTGCATGGCCTCTTTTTCTTTCCTTCGCTCATTCTGTAGAATGCAGTGTCTAATGGCTCCCAGCTCAGGGTTGGCCTGTGTGTGGTTGGCAGGCATGGTATGCCCCGCTCATGCGCCAGCCCCTATATACAGCATGAACCTTACACGAACCAGCACTAGCGAGAGAGGGAGGGAGGGAGGGAGAGAGAGAGAGAGAGAGAGAGAGAGCGAGCGAGATGACATCAAATGTGGTGGATATACAGCACTGTTGTGGCACCACCACTATGGCAGCAGCTCCTCGTTTCTGCTCCTGTACATGGAGCATTGGCATGTGCTGCCGAGTGGACTCTACTGAGCCGTGGAGGTGTGTGAGGATGTGTGTGGGTGGGGCTGAGTCAGTTACCAGGCAAAGCTCCTGGCTGGAATGTGACTACTTTTGGCCTCTTAGTTTGACTGTGAAATAAGTGTTTACATAAAGGTGCACCGAATGGCCACCACTGGCCGCCCACCAGTTTCTGTTCTGGCCACTCCCCCAGCCTTTCTTCTTTCACCCTGGGTCTTGTGGTCAAGCAGATAGCTACCCCTCTGTACTGCGGCAAAATTCCCATCATAAACTGGCCCCGCACACACTGCACGTGCTTTTCAAACTCGCACACCGTTGCTCATGGCCCGTAAACTCTTCGGGAGAAGCACTGGATGGCAATTTAAACGCTTCCCGAATTATCCGGCCCATCGCCAGCATCTGCGCCTCGTGCAGAACCAAGCAAGGAGCACAACGACCTGCTGAAAGGACGCTGATACTAAGCTCCGCGGCAAGTGTTTGTCGCTTGTCACTAAGTTCGTTCCAGTGCGGTAGCCGTAGGCTGAGGAATGTTGCAGTTAGTGTGGCCTTGGTGTGGACCAGAGCACAGGAGCGAGACTGAAGAATGTAGCACGGCCCTGCCTGTCCTCGGATCAGACAAACCTTCCAGCCATGTGGCACCCCCACGTTAATACATTGCTCAGCTGGTACTGCTAAGACTGCAGAGACACGTTATTTAATCAGCCAACACTCCTCCATTTCCCATCTGGTGTAGGCGAGCAGTTGAGAAAATGAAGTAGCCATAACACCGTCTTATGTAACGGAGTCGCAAGTTTGCACGCTGGTTTGCACGATAAAAAGGTGGTGAGCATACAAGCAGTCAAGATGCCTGAACGCATGTGTCGTGGTGCGATCGTTTGTTTCTCCACCGTAATCATTCTTTGGATGGATGGTGGGGGAAAAGCCAACAAAGTCCTGCTTACACCAGGAAGTGTGATGGCTTTTCTAGATTGATCAGGGCTCAACAGTCTCTGTTTTTCTTTAGAAAAATTAGCTCTGACCTGCGTAGTCATGTGGGTGCCCCGACCTCTGCAGGCTAGTTTTTGCATGCAGTCACAATCAATGGACTCAGATGTCAGTTACTGCACCACAGCACCGGGAGTAAAAATCCAGGATTGTAATTCATATGAAGGGTCAGTTTTTGTTTTTTGTTTGTTTTGTTTTTTATTCCTGTTCATGCACAAAGTCACTCCTCTTCCAGATGTGGAGAATAAACTGAGGGGGTTACTGTCCATTAACCACATCCCCAATGCTGCTTGTTCCCCCTTCTTAGCCAGCGTACTTTATCATTCCCAGGCTATCTCTCTCTCCATCCCTCCTCCCATCTACTTCTATTCCTTCCTCCATAATCTCCGAACTGGTCGACAGCCAGAGTAAACTAGAATCGGAAGTTAAATTAGGGGGAAAATGTAATCACCGTTACCCCTCCCCTTCGCCAACAGCAGCCTGTATGATAGCGGACCAGGAAAGACTGGCCTCCTAAAAGCACCCCCTGCTTCCTCCGCCAAGATCTCAATCGCGCTGTCTGGCACCACTCGGGCGCAGAAAGTGCCGGCTGTTCAGGTTGCCCGGCAAATGCGAGCCGACCAGTCCTTCAGTGTATGGCCCTACAAATCCCACTGCACTAATGGTTTGCCTCATCGAGTCCCCTGTACCACAGAGGAGGTTTCCAGATAATGTGTCCCTACGTGGATGAAGAGGTGCACAGCTTTCTTGTACCTTCAAGTTTCATGGAGCGTGCAGTAAAAACACGAGGAAGGATGATTAATACCGCCTACAGTCCGGGCCTTTTTTTTATCAACCATAATGGCTCAGGCGCTGGAAAATGAATGCAGGCTACAGTCATCACCCCCTTCTCCATTCCCCCACAGCTATCGCGTGCCCTGCCAGAGAATTACGCCCCTCTTGCACTGCTTGCTTGATATATTTATCTATCATATCTATTTATTTATATATAGTATCTATTTATATGGACTTGCATGTTCAGGTTTGTTTTGCGACAGGCTGCATTTTGGCACCGCGTCTGCTATGTTTGTTTTGGAGGCTGAATGCAGGAGGTCATAAGTTCTGTGCGTTTCTCGGTTTGTTTTGTTTTTTGCTTTTCCACAGCTTGACAATGAATAAGGCTGTGAAGGATCGGGATTTGTGAAAACGAATTTCTGCAACTGTGGGTCAGGCTCTAGCCGCAGAGCTGCTGTTCCACGTTACATCACACGCGTGTGGAGATTGTTTAATCTGGAAGGACATGGTGTTAAAACACTGTGTGCACGCTCCAGCACATAGCAGTCATGCTGCAGAAAACTTGGAAGGAAATGTTTGTTTTTCAGAGCTTGTGGGGGGGTATGTTGCTGAGGATGGACTTGAGCTTAAAGATTCGGGGGAATGGATGGTTGAGATTGTTTGGTTTTGCTATGACAGGGTGGCTGTTACACTCATTTTCCGTTTTCAGAAGATTTTGATCACTGCTGGAGCCTCCATCCTCTCTCAGCTGCTCGGTCTCCCTCGTTTTCTCCATCTCCACCCCAACTCCCACCCCTTTCTCTCCATAAACATAATTATATTCGGTTTAATGGGACCTTCTGGACCGGTTGCAATCAGTGAACTTTACAATTTAACTCAATTGCAACCAGCTTTTGTGAGTCAGTGTAGCTACATCATGCTGATTAGCTAAGCACGCCCATGTTGCCTGCTTGCATCCTGGCACCAAGGGCTTCCTGTACCGGACTGCAGGGGTTCTACTCTCCTCTCCTGTCCTCCTCATCGCCATGGTTGCGTTGGCCAGATCTTTGTCTGGGGATTTGCGGCCATGCACATGCCCTGTATTAGGTCCTAAATAGGCCTTTGGGGAATGGAGAGAATGAAGGGGTCATTTAATGTGGATGCAGCGAGACTAAATTGCAATCTTAGCGGGGAAGTTCAAGTTTCACTTTACTAATTGTCTGCAGTGCCAGAAAATATTCCCAAATTTATCGTATCCACACAACATGCTTTTAACCAGATGCTCCCATGTAATTTTCTCCTGCAACTTTTTCCAAAAGGAAAAGCTTTTAAATGTCCTAAAATGGCTCCACTTCCCCAAGCACTGATTCAACAAGAGCCCCCGGAGGGCTAACCCAACTGTTTTTCTAATAACCCCCGAAGTGGTTACTTCTTAGCGCCCAAGACCAAGTCTATGTTTTAAGGCATTGAAAAGTGGGATGGAATGTAGGTGCAGTTTGGTAATGTGCCACTGACCACAGCTCCTCAGATCTTTAGAGCTGGCGTTCTTCTACTTTTCCAGAACCATCGCTGGGAAGTTTTTTCAGGCTGACCATGTGGTTTTGCCGAGGTTTTGGGCTGGACCAATTGACTCAAACCCTCTTTAATCAGCTTGATTGAAAGGGCCTTGCTAATATTGTCCCGTCTCAGTGTGGATTCCCCTCTTTCCTACTCATCTAAAGCCCAGATGAGACAGCCCCCACCCTGCCTTTGGAGCAGCTGTTCTGGGTATCAGCTCACAGAAGGAAGTAAAGACAAATAGAGAGGTTGGGTTCTAATTTGGTGTGTGCTGTGCCAGTGATACTGTAGTTCCATTGTCCCCATTGCTGTGATGCTTTTTGCCATCAGCCGGTTTCTTTAGAAACCTTTTCCACCTACACAGCCAGACCTTGACCAGAGGGATTCAATTGTGGTTGGTTGAGGCCAGGACCGGTGGGGGCAGGTCAGGTCAGGAACCAAATCCCAAATCCCAGGTGGTGAGGCGAAGGGGCTGTTATTCCTTCCCCCAGAGAAGCGCTGCTTTGTCTGGTCCAGACCTTCTGGCCAGATGAGGAAATGCCAGTGGAATCTGTTAGTCATTTTGGGTGTAGCCTTCAAACCTGATGTGAATAGGTGGCTTTGAAAATTGCTTCATTTTTTTAATGGGCCTAACCAGGTTTACAGGAAGGAAGTAAGGTCCATTGCTCAGTTTTCCTCTCTTGCTTTTTCACTAACCCCCCCCCCCACCCCCCGGTATAGCGGTCCACCCCCAGGTCCGACGTATTGGAGACTTTGTCAGAGAAACTTTGACAGAGAAATGTGGAAATATTTGACAGCTGGTAGGGAATATCTCCAGTAATTCCCAAGACGTTCTCGATTTCATCCCACAGGTATTTGGACAGAATCTTGGGGATAAGATTCTTTTGTGTGAACTTGCCACAGAAGAAAAATAATAAAAATTTTCCCAGTTCCACTTTTTTTTTTTCCTTCAAATAACACGTGTGGTTCTAATCAGGACTCTTGGAGTTGGATACCCTTAAACTGAGCAATTGCTGCTTACATCTGGGTTCTTAAATAGTCGCAGTATTGCAGTGCCCATTCATAATTCATGGCTCATTATGTAGGGTTTTTTCATATGTGTGTGTCCTCTGTTGAACTGTCCATTAATTTGTGTAGTGGCAACGTCAACGTCCGTCATTCACTGTGACGCGCTAGAATATCGGTACAAAGAAAGCATACATTACGTCTCCTTCCAGTTGCAGTGCGTCCATGCTTAAACAGCCATGTGTTGAACACACCGGTGTGCTGCTGGTAGGGGTTCTGAAGCAGCCCGTTTCAGGGGATTATGGCTGTCCCGCTTCCCTCTGTGCATGGGCATTCGGTAGCCACTCGTGGATGGAGAAACGATAGGGTAGATCTGGCATCTCGGACAGACTATAAGTGAAAGCAGCCCCGCCGTTATTTGCAATACGCGGGTGGAGTGTAACACGATCGTCTTCCAAACCCTGGCCATGCTCATGGAGGAGAGAAATGGAGATAAACATAGATGATATGGTCTCGGAAAAGCTCAGCGCTTTCCCTCCAGCTTTCGCTCGTCTGAAGATCTCTGTGTGGTTGAGCCGCTGCCGCGCTGGGCCAGAGGGTCTGCGGCTTGGAGCTCCTGGAGCTCAGCAGAACCCTGAGCCTGGGGCTGTCTGCTCAATAGCAGCTGGACAGGCGTGTGTTTTCCATTAGGCGGCTCTGTCCTGGACTCCCGTGGCCCTCTCGCTGCGGCCAGCCGCGAGTGGCGGGGTGTCACGCACCCACGCGGGCGGCCATACACTACTCTCGGAGCTTGACTACTTGGGCACTTAAGAAAAATGTAAAATTGAATTTGGTAAAGTTTGCAATATTGGTGCACTTTACAAAGATAATTTAATTCACTCAGTTGATTGGTTAATTTATAAACTTCCTCATGAAGTCTTGAGAGCAGAAATGACATCTGCAAGAATGTTAAACAGACGATATCTGGAATGACTTGCAGTTATGCCCTGATACTCTGCCAAAGCTGATGCCATATCCCTGCTCGGGGCTTCATTTTACTTGTGTATAAATATGTCTAGGTAACGTCCAGCAAAGCTGACTAAATGTGCTTCTAGCCTTGGTAGTTTGGTTCAAACCAGCATCTGTATAGTTTTTTTTTTTTAATGGGCATTTAAGCAATTCTTCTGTCTGGTTTCCATGCAACTGTTTAGTACGTTTTTTTCATTGGTTAATGACAGGTGGCGTGTGCGCCTGTCCAGTCATATATCCTGATGTGGTTTGTTTGTCTACCAGATCACAGGAACTCAAATGGGATCGTATTAATGTCAGGAGGGAGAGGCCCAAGCAGGCTGAAGTTTCAGTATTTAGCTTGTCACTGTCTGCAACTGTGTTTGTGTGTGTTTGTCAGTCAAACTGAAGTTGTGATTGGTCATGATGCCAGCCACTGGAAACATCCTGTAATTAGCTTTCTTGTTTTAATAGGCCAGCTGTCAGCATTAGCAGGTGCAAATACCTCCCTATGTGTTTTGGTTATCGCAAACTTTAACGTTTAGTCTTTGTGACGGAACATTGAAAGAAAGCGTCACCTCAAACTGCTAACATGATAAACAAAGAAAAACTACTAGCTGGAACAGTTCGGAACATGAAAGCAAAATCTTGGTAATTTGCAATCCACTAGTGTTCATTGAACATCAGCAGGGTTGCAGGATGAAGTGGCGTGAAAGGAAAGGGGTGGGGGGGGGGGTGGGGGGTAACAGCAGTCCCCATCCATCTGGTGGTAGTATGATAACATGGCCACCACAATGGTCAGTACACCTGGCAGGTGGTTGTGGCTGAGCAGAGGAGAAGTCGCAGGCTTCAGCTTTAACCAGATTAAAAACAAATTTTAAAAAAGAAAGAAAGAATAAAAAAGACAGAAAGAAACAGACAGACAGACAGAAAGGCCGAAGTGAGGGCTCTGTAGGAAGTGTAGCTGCAGCTTCTGGCCGTGGTCATTAAGAGGTCCTGCTCTCTAAATGGATTTGAGGTGAGTGAAGTTTGCTCTGAGGGGACAGTCCTCTCGGCTGAGACGCCAAGACTTCTCCTTCTGCTGCTCAAGTTGCGGCAGTTTACAGCTTTAATGTTTTTGTTTAATGGATTACTACCAAAGCTAACCCAAAGCCAAAACCTCAGGCTTTATGGAGAGTGCCATGCATCCTAAATTATCCACACAAATCTGAGCATGAATTCAAGGTAATAGCTCACTGAAATTGTGAATGTTGATGAGAATTAATAACATCTAGCAAGATCCAGTTTTGTGCAAATGAGACCATTTTAACTATTTCAGACATCTTTAAGTCATTGTTAGCTACTTTATCAATATTGGGTCAAATCTTCCACACACTCACTCATCCTGGACTATCTATCGCTTCATTCCTTACTCTCTCATCCCAGAGCTCCCATGAAAGGAACATCATCCCACTACAATAACCCTGGACTCAGCACAGGTGTTCCTTGCAGTTCAGGCCAAGCATGACGCTTATAATGGCATGGAGATACACGCACACAAACAACCTTTATGAAGAACCTAAAACACTTTCAGAGACTTCCAGAGACATGTGCCACGTGCTAAAAGGAAAGAGAAACAGGGAAAAGACAATTCACACAAATGAACAAAAGCCCGGAGCCTGCGCGGTGTTGTATGCAGGTGTGTTGGCATGGGGGCTAGCACACAGAGGTGCAGAGGCACAAAGGAGCACTGTTACGCAGACTTCACATCCTTAGCACACGCGTTGGCTCAGGGACATGTCTCAACCAGCTATCTGCTGCCTTTGTTTCCTGAAAGCCTTGGTGCAAAACAGCATCAATCTTCCTCAAGGTACAACTGTTTTTCTTTGGTCAGGGTCTGAAAGTCTTATCTCAATCTCTGTATGTGCGTGTGCGTGTGCATGTGCGTGTGTGTGTATGTGTGTGTGTGTATTAAACATTGTTTTAGCTGGTTGTGCAATTTAGGCATATGCCACTTTCTTTATTCTAATCCAGAGGTGTATAAAATACATATTTGCATCCCAACACTCACAAAAGATATCACAGACATTCCACACTGACAGGTTTTAATCGCCTTTTCTGCCTGTACTACTTGTCTAGGAATGTCAAAACCTTGAAGACGGTGTTTTTTAAACATTTTTTTACATTTTGTTCCTTTTATTACTGGCTTTACTTCAGTTGGATAACAGATATAAATAATGCAGGTTGGAAAATGCGGCACATAATGAGCATGCAGAAGGATATGGTCATAAAGTCAGAAGGCAAAAGGACCTGCAGGGTTTTGCCTGCTATCTTATGAAAAGGGGGAAAAAAAAAATAATAATAATAATTAAAAAAAAAAAAATATATATATATATAAAACTGGATTGTTAAAGGAATACATGCATTTGTGAAAATTGAGCATGTGTCCCAAAGTGACCAAGCGTGTGCTTTTGTTCTCCACGTGCCACGTGCCATGTGAGTAGTCATATTTACTCTGTTTGGCCAGGTGTTCCATGTGACCTGGAATATTTTCATTGGTTATTCACTTATTTTACGGTAACAGCTGGTTGATTGCAGCTAAAAACTAAAAAATAAGTTCTGCTTCACTGCTTTACCCCACCAAAAAGTACATCACAGAGTTCAGTTTGGGCGTGCTCTTACTCTCCATCTTCACGCTCCTAGTTAGTCATGTCTGGAGACAGTATGGTGTCTTTATGCTATGAGGACTAGTTGCAACTCTGAAGGCTGATCTAAAGCTGTGAGTCATATTCCCAAAAGCCACGAGTGTTTTATATTGCCGTTTTTCTGCTGATTTAGGCAGCGTTGAGAATACAGTTCAAAGACAAGGGCAGAAAGAACAGGATCCTTTGAGCTTCATCGGAACTCATGCACATCGTCGAGACAGACGTTGCCCTTTTACATCTGACCTAGGATCTGCTCGCTCTGCTGTGATCTAATCTAAAGCGCTGCTAAAACAAAAAAAGCAGCACCGGTTTCAGATCAGCCTCAGAGCGAGAGTAATCTCATCTTTATCACAGTGGATCAGCTGTGGGGCAGCACAGCCCCTAGCAGGCAGAGGATATGAAAGAACAACACAGGACAGGAATCCACAACAAGCCCCTCGATGGCATACTTGGAGAAGCAGAGAAAAGAGAGGCCCTGCTTCAGGAACAGCATTTGCAAATGGGGGTCTGACTTTTCCCAGGTTAATGGGGACAAAGAGATTGTGTGGTCAGGTTGGCTTTGCCCTGTCAGTCCTCGCTAGATGTGCAGCAGTGGGAGTGCAGCTATGAAGTTCCCGTGGTGCCTGGACAGGAATTCCCATACTATGAAACAATCATATTGGATGGGGTGTGTGTTTGTACATGCATGCGTGTTTGAGTATACATAGGTGCCTGCATGTGTATCAGTGTGAACCTCTGTGTGTGTGTGTGTGTGTGTGTGTGTGTGTGTGCACGTGTGCGTGTGCGTATGCGTGCGCATGTGTGTGTGTGTGTGTGTGTGTGCGCGTGTGTGTGCACGTGTGCGTGTGCGTATGCGTATGCGTGCGCACGTGTGCGTGTGCACGTGTGCGTATGCGTGCGCACGTGTGTGTGCACGTGTGCGTATGCGTGCGCACGTGTGTGTGTGCACGTGTGCGTATGCGTGCGCACGTGTGTGTGCACGTGTGCGTATGCGTGCGCACGTGTGTATGTGTGTACGTGTGCGTATGCGTGCGAACGTGTGTGCGTGTGTGTGCACGTGTGCCTATGCGTATGTGCGCACGTGTGTGTGTGTGTGCGTATGCGTATGCGTGCGCACGTGTGTGTGTGTGCACGTGTACGTATGCGTGCGAACGTGTGCGTGTGTGTATGCGTGTGTGTGCACGTGTGCGTATGCGTATGTGTGCGCACGTGTGTGTGTGTGTGTGTGTGTGTGTGCGCGCGCGTGTGCGTCTCTGTGCGGATAGCTCCCCAAATGACCTCCACATGGGCTGGGCAATACTGCGTTACTGCCTTTGCTGTGTCTCTGCTTCTCAGAGGTGATTGCTGGAAATTCTCATACACACACACACACACACACACACAAGGACACCCACAACATATAGTGCAGGGACAAAGACACACTTGCGGATATTTTTTCTTTCCGTCCACCCTGCAGTTGTAGAATAGGGCTGTTAAAAGGTTTAGCGTCATGTCCTGCTTTACAGCTGGCTGTTCACAGTGTACACAAAAGCCTTTTCTTTCCCAGTTTGGTGAAATCACTCCTCACTGTTTTGGAATGAGTAATCCGTTTTGGAGTCTTTCCGAACTGAAAGTAAATCTGGTTGCTCAGTATTCCTTGACTTTTTTTTTGTGTGTGTGTGTGTGTGTGTGTGTGTGTGTGTGTTCCCTCTCCTGCCGGACAGTGCATGCAGTATTTTCATTTGTGGAGAAGAATGCTTTTGTCCGTTTTCTGTTACCCTGTGTGTTTTTGTTCTACTGCAGATATGAGCACAGGGTGGTGGCCTTTTCAGGTTCACCTCACCTCTGCCTGGTGACACCCACTCAACCCCCACGCCTCCCAACACCTGAGGAGACACACGAGCACTACCCCAGGCCCAGGACAGTGCTAGCTCCCAGTGACCAGGGAAGAATCACTAGATTACTTGACTATTTAGCTCATCACTAGAGTTTTCCATTTCAAGAATATTCATAAAATAGTTTTTCCCCTGGTGAGCTAGAAAAACTGATCCATGCTTTTGTTCCTAACTGATGAGATGATTGTAAGTCTGAGAGATGAGATGATTGTTGGCGTGAGCCAGTCAACCCTCGCGGTCTGCAGTGTGAGAACTTAGTGGTGTAAAAAGAGGAAGAATATTACTCCCATCTCATCTTAGCCTCATATCACTGCTTACAGTTTATTTTAGAATTCAATACAAATTCAAGCCTTAAAAAGGTTGGGTAGGTATACGTTAAATCTGCTGTGCCCGTATTTTGTCCCCAGATCCTGGAGGTCATCTTCACAGCAATTTTTAACTTCCTCATGCTGGCTTGAGGTTAAAGGGCGACTGTGGACATCACAAGTGCTTCTACTTTAGCAAATGTTAAAATTTGAATCAAACTTACTTTTATGTACTAGCCTTTGGAGACTGAAGGCATTATATGTCTAAAGAAATACAGTTTTATGTCTGCTACATAACTTTATATCTGACTGTTTTATATCTTTTATGAATCTTCTTTATCTTGAACTGTTACACAGCACTTTGGATCAACATCTACAGAAATGTGCTCTATAACAGAAATGTTACTTCCTTCCTATCTCTTTACTGATGATCAGGCTATCTTAGCCTGAGGTTGGCAGGATGGTGACGTTGCCATCGTAGTGTAATTTGATCCAGTAAAGTCTAATTCTGTGCAACATTAGATGAGCTCAGAGGTGCTTGTGAGCACTGATATTGCCACATACAATCAACGATACAGATGCTGCTCAGATCTGCTCAAGCCATACATTAATGCACACCGATGCATGCGAGACAGACAGTCCTGTTATGCCCCTCCCCCTACGCAGCAGCACGAGTGCACACAATCCTATTTCCCACCATGGCCACGTTCATAGCTAGTCAGGCAGCCTTTAGCACTCCGAGAGCAGTTATCTAGCTCATGACAGCTCAACACATTTACTTCGGTTTAATTGGCTTGACTACAGCTCATAAAGGATTAAGTGTTTCCTGAACTGCCATTCAGTCCCTGGGCATGAGTCGGGGAGCGCTGGCTTGGCATTGTCCAGACCATCCCTGCAGTCAGTCTGGATGAGAGGGTGGGCCTGAGTGCGGGGCTGCGGAAGCCCCCCCCCCCCCCCCCCCCCCCCGCCCCGTGCCTTATGCCCAGAGATAAACGCCTGTTTGTTGTAGGGGCCGCCTTTCAGTCCCTGCCGGGTCGAAGGGCGAGGTCTGAGGTCAAAGGTTGCAATGAATACGGCTCGCGATTTCGTGGAGTTTAAGACTCTTTATGCGGCCGGCCGAGGACGAGGGTTGTGTGGTTTACTGAATTCAGGATGTTAAGAATTCGATGTTACGGCCCACCCAAGAACATGTTTTCGTGTGTGCGTGCACATGGGCGTGCGAGTGTGTGTGTGTGTATGTGTGTGTACACAGCAGTAATCAGTAAATCCTTCTTGACTTAATGAACCCCTTCATCATCTCCATCTTGCTTTACCTGACATGTTCGATAGCTACTTCCAGACCCTAGTGCGGTCAGCCCGTATGGATTACTGGGGCTGGACTTTCAGCATCCCTCACAGGGAGCAAGGACACCACTCATCCAGCCCCTCCGACTCCACAGCGGCTCGCGCTGCCGACCCCGGCCGGCCTGGGACGGCCGGGATACACCCCCAGCGGCAGCTGCAGAGCCGGTGCGGAAGCCATCGCGCTGCGTGTGTGTCCATATGGCCTGTGTATACGGAAGCAGCAGGCGCGTGGCGCTGTGCCCAGCTTTGTAGCTGAGGTGCCTGACCCCGGCCCCCGTCCCACTGGCCTGCAGTGAGGCGCTGGAGAGAGTGGCACACCCTCGCTGTGTCTTCATCCTCAAGCCACGGTGTCCAATCAGAGAGCTCTACAGATGGCGACCACCATGCCTCCCTAGTGCTGTCCTTGTCGGGGTGGCTCTTTAATTAGCTAAGGGGGTTCTGGGAGAGGAAATGCGTCGTGATCCAGTGTGCGGTCAGCGAGAGCAAGCTCAGCTGTCTCTTCCTGAGAAGCTGCTAACTTCCCCTCTGAGCTTGACAGATTTGTTGGGTTTTTGAACTTCTTCATGCTATTTCCATGCAGGTCTGGGTGCTGCGATCTAGGTTGTCCATCTGGAATGCCTCTGACCTAGACTCCCTGTCGGGGTACAGGACCATTTTCTTACTCTTGTTTATGGGAGCATAGATTTATGGGAGTCTGTGTGTTCCGCATTTTGATAATATAACACCGTGTACACCCCAGGCAGATGTTACAGTTCTAGTTAAGTGAGGTATTGCACATGGACATGGAAGGTATACACTGGATTTTAAAGACATAACTGCTAGGGTATTACTGCATGGAGGAGGCTTGTTAGAGCTTGTATCCTTCCCACACTGATCTTTTATATGTTTATAGAATGAACTACAAGATTTTTATTGCCTTGATTAAAACAAATACCTGAAGCTGTATTACCTTGATTACAGAAGATGGTGATGACTAGTTAATCATTTTAGAATGTAGAATGTAATCGTGTATTTTAGGCAGGACAGAGGCTTAATGGTTAGTTCTTATTATTTTTAAAAATTATTTATTAACCCCAATTCTTTTAAAAAACTAAAAAGGTTTGGAGAGTCTTATTTAAAGTTTGCTAGTATTTACTTGAATCCTCCAATGTAAAGATGTGGCACTGTTTTAGCTTGTCGTACGTCAGTGATGTTAGTTGTTTAATGTTGGCATTGCCATGACAGCACCATAACAGCTGTTGATACATCAGCTCATGACAGTATGACAGTTAATCCATTTTGATAGTCAATTATCAAGGCCCAGAACATTGTCAGGCAAAATACCATATCAGAGGGCATGAATGTTCTCAAAACATGCTGTTCTTTGCCTGTGGTAGAATGTTGTTTGACTGCAGTCATTCCGGATGCTGCTCCCTCAGGCCTGGTGTTGAGTAATTAGTCTGCACTGTCCTGCTGCCAGCACCACGTTCCCCACCCAGACCTAACCCAGTTCATCAGCGTGGTGACTTTCATCCTGTGCGTGTGTGTGTGTGCGTCTGTCTGTGTTCATATGCACGTAGCTCTTACTTTCATTTGCCAGCAAAACAGATTTTTAATCTTTTTTCATCTGCACAGCGACACAATCATCTGTTTATTGGGAAATAGCTAGCTATATTATAGACTGTAAAATTGTGATTTAGTACTAGCAAATTCAGTTATCACTTGTTTTGGTTTCTAAGTTATAAGGTTACATTTACCTTATCTTGCCTGGCAGTGGTTTTAATGTGAACTGAATTGATCTGGATTCCTTTTAACAATGAGAGTGACGCATGGTATCAGTACCCAGAAATCCCTTCAACTTGGAGGAACTTTCGCCTCAGAAGCCCCACTCAGTAATGGTAAGGCCATTAGAAAACCAGCTGGATTGAGGAACATTTTAAAGTGAAATACAGTGCCACGCTCAAGGCTAAACAAACCACAGCCAGTCCACATGAGAACCAGGCTTCTTGGACAGAATCGGGCGTTCTTGCGTTAACGTCTTCAGACACCCACGCCATCCAGGTGAGCTCTCATGCTAGTCCTGTATCTGTCTTTAACGTAAGAGCCAACAATCGTAAAACATCCTTTATTGGGACTAAAACTATTTTCCCCAGCAGCAGAAGTACCATCAGGTTTATGTTTTTCTATGCCCAGTGCTGGTCATTGTTAAGCCTCATGCTCACAGTACCACCCGGGGTAAGTACCGGGGTAAGTACCGGGGTAAGTACCGGGGAAGACACTGCGGCTGGGCCAGCAGCTGCAACAATGGTCAAACATGAGCTGTGCATGTTATCGTTTACAGCATGTGGGAGAGATTAGGCAGGTACTGCCCTTATCTGCCTTCACCAATAGAAGATAATTGGGACCACCTGTGTGTTC